>NC_069138.1:11409351-11414351 GCF_026914265.1 Mya arenaria | reverse complement strand
AAGCAAAGCAAAAAACAACCCATACCTTTAGAGGTGTTAACACATCGATATAGAACATGACGAAAAGAGGATCTACATTTTTCTCCATACTCTTGAAACGATAATGATATTTTTATCACCGCAGTTGATATCATGTTTTCTTCTAATTCAGATTGCAAACGACAATCATTAGTAAATCCTACAGCATATCGATCGGAACAAGACGTCCATTTTCCATTAAAACAACCTCGGCTGCATACCGGACCATAGGTAGAAATAGTTTGTAAAATAAACAAGGATAATAAATAAAATTAATTGCAATGTTTTAACGTGTTAATTGTATGAATAAATCAAAATTGTTTCCCAGTGTTATTGCATACATAATAAGATTCATAAGAGAAAGTTCTGTAGCTTTTTGCATAAATATTAATTGCAAAATTGAAATTACCAGCTCGTATTCTACTTGCAGCGTAGTGAAATGAAAATAATTTTGACATTGTAAATGCCATATACAGCCGAGGTTGTGTTCGATGTCAAATGGCCACATTGTTCTGATGGGCAGCATTTGTAATTCCAGCAAACACGATAAATCAATATAAACGAAAGAGAACACAACTTTATTAAACTGCATGTGGTTAAGCTTACAACCAACAGGTGTTTCAAAAATATCTTGAATACTTGGAAAAATAGCGCACAAGTTAGGTACATACCCGATATCAACAATTCACACATCTGATATCGGTCACTTTTCAAAAATATATTATATTGGAATATATTTAGCGTATATAATAAGATATATAGAGAGAAACTTGCTATTACGATTCCAACTAAAGCGCACACAATCTGCTATAAATCTCAGATACCGTTAACACACACTAGACACACCTTCTCACTGTGTGTGCAGATACATGTGTGAAACTAGGAATTGGATCGATCGAAGAAGTCTTAAGTTCTGGTAATAGCACTGCACGGTCAATTCCAGATATAAAATAAATAGCTTCTATAGTTGATAACTATCTGAGAAATAAGCTTGGAAGATTAGATTCCATGGAACCATTTAACACTAATTAATAAGTCGTTAGATTTAATACAGCTTCCTTAGCTACATTCGGAATTCCTCGGCCATTTTCAATCGAAAACAACCTCGGATCAATATAGGCGGTTTACATCATCAGTATTTTTTACATTTTGCTACACTGCAAGTAGATCGTGTAGTAATTTCAATTAAGCAGTTAAACCTAATGACTCTACTCTAGGGAATCTTAATTATTGATGCAACTACTTGCAATCAATTTAAACTGCGACAAAATGTACGTCTAAACACTACAATTAATTAATACTATTATTTGAAAATTCAAGGTTTTCTTCTATAAAAAAAAGCCGATTAGTTTCGAATGCTTCAGCTAGTAATGGCTAAAAGCATTTTTGTTTTATTTAGGTTGATTTAAAAGCAAAGTCAAATTGAATTTGACCTGTGTGTATTGCTTACTTTTGTAAGTTTGATTCCAATTTAGACTTTAATTTCAACCTGTTTTCAAATGCATTTGAAAATTTCGCCTTAACCTTAAATTGGTTTGAAATGAAGTAAATGGGCATAAAACTGCACTATTAATAACCAGTAAAAGAAATGCCAACCGTGGTGTTTGGCATTCAAATTAAAAGGTGCATGTAAATAGTAATCTTTATTTGTTTGTATAAAAGTGTTTATAGAAGTATTATTTTTAAACAAAAAGTTTTCCTCATGTCTTAGATTTACTGCCTTTATCAAGATGCATCATAGAAATGCATACGGACCATTATAATTTCAATGGGTTCACTTGATGCGGTCACATACTGAGGTTCAGAGGAAGAGGACCGTGGCATTCTATGTCATTAAAACGATAGAAGCATGTTTCCTTTCCAAGCATGAAGTAGAATTGGAGGAACAACATCGAATTTATGCTCTTGAAAGCATTATGTATTTGGAACTCTTGCTGTAGAGGTAAGATACAACTACTGACCAGCTGATTGTTCTGTCTAAAAGCCATTCATACCGTTGCCTGATATATACTTGCATTTGGTTATTTAATCAACGTTATATAGATCTAACAAAGTTCAATGCCAACATTACAATTTGACTACCAATTGCAGCTACATCTGTAGACTCGTCTTTAGAAATCCTGTACAAGAAACGTGGAGCGTACATTCAAGTTGCCTTTAAAAGTGGAGATTTTTAGATAGGTTTGTTTATGCCTAATCTACCAAAACAATGAGAAGGCTTGTGTCAACAAAGTACAAAACTACATTCTGGTTAAAACAAATGGGTTCTTAATGTGGGATCATATCGTTTAAATGAATGCGTTAAATGACTTAGAGATTTTGATCTTAACGATAAAATCAATGCGACCCTATTTGAAGGCAGTGTATTGAATTGTCGTTATCAACGCTTTACGAAGTAACCCTCTCTACATGGTATCAGATTGTATAGTAAATAAGCTCTTACTAGACCGAGTTGCTGCAGAAAATATCTACATTTCGCACTGCTGGTGTGTGTTACCACATCCACTGTGTATCCGAAAATTATCAAGTCATTGTACAGGTCAGGAGAGCATATTCTAGCCCTGATACGTTTTTTATAATTATAATTCGACAAGCATATGAACAGATTCTTTACTCTGTCCTGCATTGTGTCTCAATACTAGTAATTTAGTTAAAAAATACAAGATTCAGTGGAACTAATATTGACAATAATAAAAATAACAGACCGATCTTTGAATTGCGCCAAAATAAAAAAGATGAAAATTTTAAAAATGTGGCTCGAGAATGAAAACAAGAAATAATCGATCGATAGCGGATAGCTATGGTCAGTTTGGACCGGATGAGAAAGGTCGATATAGTCATTAGAGCTTTTATAGCTTAACTATGGATTCTTGACAAATAAGCCACTTCGAGCAAACTTGGTAGTCGACTACGATTCAATTATATTTAACTAATCTGAAAGTGTTTTTTCCATGATCGCTTTGGTTTCGAAATTGAGCAATGTGCCATAAGAAATTGTTATATTATACCTTACGGAATACCCAATGGTGACTATATGTACCTTTACCACAGCCTATGCACGTGGGGTATACTAATAAACAATATCTCAGTAAGAGTTTTGCTGCTGAACTTGTTTTTGTAGTAGCAATTGCACTATTAAACATGCTGGTACGTAATTCCCACTGTTGACAAATTAATGCAATTCTTTATACAAGTGTTTCTCCTTGTGAAAACAAGATCCTGCAGCTGCATTTCTCAGAATACAAACAATTAGGAAATGAGCCTTGAGAATATGTATAATCAAATAAGAAATAAACAATTGCTTGAAGACAGCGTGTGGCATTTGGTTTTAACACCCTGGACTAAAACCACAACTGTCAGCAAAGTAATATTCCGTTGTTTGTGATTCGATCAATTGCTGCAATATTTTTCTGTACTGTGTGGTATAACCTATGGTTCAAAAGAATTGCTTTCAGTATGCGTTGTACATACACCCACATAATGTAATAATAAAGCTGTTCTTTTATCAATCCGAATAGGCAATTAAGTATTTAAATGTGCATAACATTAACTACTTTAACTAAGCAACAATTTATATGAACGGTTACTTTTTTCATACCTATTTTGAAGAGACAGGCATACAGACACTCTTGTAATTTAATTATAAAGCTGTTTTATCAATACGGATATGCTTTTAAGTATTTAAATGTTCATAACTATTCTAAACTTAGAAAAAGTTTATATAACGGTGACTTTTTTCACTATTTTGAAGGGACAAGCGACCGACGAATTGGCATATGTTTACCCAATAAGGCAAATGTATAACTTTTGTAGTACAATCATAAAAACGATAGTTTAAAAGCATCACAAGCATCTACATTTTGAACAACAATTTCTATCTGGCAAGATGCCCAAGGCTGGGGAAATTGATGGTGCAAGATAACATAAACTGCAAACAAAAATGACAGAACATGCCGCAAAATGCCGCGTTGTGTCAATCTGACTTGATTCATTGTTTGCAGGATATGTCTGTATCCTGTCGTTGAGTACTTAAAGTTACTTTATTAGTTTATTTTTATCTGTTTTACTTCAAGTTGATTAGGTCTATATTTTTAAACTTGCAATAATTATTAAGTGTAAGGGAATGTGTGAGGTTGAGTACTCATTAACAAGTTTAAACTACATTCAACTACTTTTTTATTTACTGTTTGATGTTGATAATGCTAACATTTGCTTATTTATATATTCCGTTGCATGTGTGGTATGTATATCACTAGCGAATTAGGGTGGGCACATGCCGTTGCCAGCCCCCCCCCCACCACCACCACCACCACCACTTTAAACCTTCCAATTTATCACTTTACACCAATATCGGAGAAAAAAGGTAAAATACTCTCAAAATGCACCATATAGGAATTGAAATTGATATGTTTTCTTGGTGGGATACCGGCAAAAATTCTGCCAACATTTTAAACCTTTTAAATATCGGTTTTCATAAAAGGTAAATGTCCAGAGGCTGTAGCCTTAACGTTTGTGTACGTCTCTGCATCGATAAACTCGAAACTTGTTCTGACTATAATTCATTCAGCGAACGTAATCAACTTAAAATTAAATTAAGAAATTTGAGAAGTGGTTTTTATCTTTTACAAATGTTACAAACTGTTTGGAGAGCGCTAATAAACGAAACCTGATATCAGTTATTGTGAGTCAAGTTGTATTCACTCGATATTTTCAACAAAGTAGACAGGACATATATTTAGCATCACATGAAGTAAACAATTGCTTGCTTCAAAATATGGAATGTAACACTCCGCTAATATATTTTAAGTAGACTTTGCAGAGAGTTTTGTTCTAAAATAGATCACATTGATACATTATTTATGGTTTAAATATATTCCTTACTAGTATATTAACATAAATGCATTAAACCCTGCTAATTTTGTTGCATAAAATATAATTGTTGTCATTTAAATGATTGCAACATATATTATAACTGGACTCGA
>NC_069138.1:11396851-11406851 GCF_026914265.1 Mya arenaria | reverse complement strand
TACAATAACATGTATATAGCTGATTTTTGCTGCAGCTTGTTTTTCCCTTATTGGCCCTCTTCAAGTCACATTGATTGTTTTGGTAAGTACATTTGTTTACGATCACGACTACAATATTAACTAATTCCATTATTGACGTCGTGTGAAAACACGAAGTCATTTTGGGAGAGGTCTCAATGTTGTACCATGGAAGGTCACATCATCAAAATTGACCAGCCAACATTATTATTGTAAATAGTAAAAAATATATAATTATTATTGTTAATAAAACTATTAAATATATTTGATAAAAGTACAGCCTTTATAAACAAACAATTGTATTAACTGATTGATGAAAACGGAAACATTAAGATACAAGAAAACGTATGTCTTATTCAGTTATTTCAAACCTTTGGACATATTTAATGGGTAGTTAATAATTCGTCTAAAAATCGTAGGCTACGGGTTTTTTATAGCTTGGTTTACGAACCTTAGGACCCGATTCATCAAAGCTGTGAAAAAAGTTTCTGAGGATGCTTTCTTGTTTAAAATAAGTCTTGATAAGCAAATCATAACAAACCTATACCTTTAGAGGTGTAAACACATCGATATAGAACATGACGTAAAGAAGATCTACATTTTTCTCCATACTCTTGAAACGATAATGATACTGTTGTCACCGCATTTGATATCATGTTTTCTTCTAATTCAGATTGCAAACGACAATCATTAGTATTTCCTACAGCATATCGATCGGAACAAGTCTTCCATTTTCCATTGAAAACAACCTCGGCTGTATACCGGTACATTGGTAGAAATAGTTTGTAAAATAAACAAGGATAATAAATAAAAATAGTTGCAGTGTTTTAACATGTAATTTGTATGAATAAATCAAAACTGTTTCCCAGTGTTATTGCATACAAAGTTTTCATCATGTCTTAGATTTACTGCCTTTATCAAGATGCATCATAGAAATGCATACTGACCATTAGAATTGGAGGAACAACATCGAATTTATGCTCTTGAAAGCATTATGTATTTGGAATTCGTCTTTAGAAATCCTGTACAAGAAACGTGGAGCATACATTTAAGTTGCCTTTAAAAGTGGAGATTTTTAGATAAAATTGTTTATGCCTAATCTACCAAGACAATGAGAAGGTTTGTGTCAACAAATTACAAAACTACATTCTGGTTAAAACAAATGGGTTCTTAATGTGGGGTCATATCGTTTAAATGAATGCGTTAAGTGACTTAGAGATTTTGAACTTAACGATAAAATCAATGCGACCCTATTTGAAGGCAGTGTATTGAATTGTCGTTATCAAAGCTTTACGAAGTAACCCCCTCTACATGGTATCAGATTGTATATTAAATTAGCTCTTACTAGACCGAGTTGCTGCAGAAAATGTCTACATTTCGCACTGTCTTGTGTATGTTACCACATCCACTGTGCATCCGAAAATTATCAAGTCACTGCACAGGTCATATTCTAGCCCTGATATGTTTTTTAATTATAATTCGACAAGCATATGAACAGATTCTTTACTCTGTCCTGCATTGTGTCTCAATACTAGTAATTTAGTTAAAAATACAAGATTCAGTGGAAATAATATTGACAATAATAAAAATAACAGATCTATCGATCTTTGAATTGCGCCAAAAAAAAAGATAAAAATTTTAAAAATGTGGCTCGAGAATGAAAACAAGAAATAATCGATCGATAGCGGATATTTATGGTCAGTTTGGACCGGATGAGAAAGGTCGATATAGTCATTAGAGGTTTTATAGCTTAACTATGGATTCTTGACAAATATGCGACTTCGAGCAAACTTGGTAGTCGACTACGAGTCAATAATATTTAACTAATCTGAAAGTGTTTTTTCCATGATCGCTTTGGTTTCGACATTGAGCAAAGTGCCATAAGAAATTGTTATATTATAACTTACGGAATACCCAATGGTGACTATATGTACCTTTACCACAGCCTATGCACGTGGGGTATACTAATAAACAACATCGCTGCTGGGGGTTCGCTGCTGAACTTGTTTTGTAGTAGTAATTGCACTATTAAACATGCTGGTACGTAATTCCCACTGTTGACAAGTTAATGCAGTTGTTTATACAAGTGTTTCTCCTTGTGTAAACAAGATCCTGCAGCTGCATTTCTCAGAATACAGACAATTAGGAAATGAGCCTTGAGAATATGTATAAACAGAGTATAATCGAGAATAAGAAAAAGACCAATTGTTCGATGAAAGCGTGTGGCATCAGGTTTTAATACCTGAAGGTTTGACTAAAAACACAACAGTCAGCTAAGTAATATTCCGTTGGTTGTGATTCGATTGAATGCTGCAATATTTTTCTGTACTGAGTGGTGAAACATATGGTTCGAAAGAATCACTTTCACTATGCGTTGTTCATACACCAATATAATGTAACCAAAGAACTGTTCGTTTATTAATACGAGTATGCTATAACGTATTTAATGAACATTAACTACTTTTACTAAGCAATAATCTATATGAACGGTGACTTTTTCCATAGCTATTTTGAAGGAACAGGAGACAGAAGAAGTGCCATATATTTTCCCATTCAGGCCAATATCTAACTTTTGAAGTACAATCATAAAAAACGGTAGTTTAAAATGCCCCTCAAGCATTTATATTTTGAACAACAAAATATATCTGGCAAAATGCCCAAGGCTAGGAAAATTGTTTTTGCAAGATGAACATAATGTGCAAATAATGACAAAACATGCCTCAAAATGCCGCGCTGTGTTTATCTGACTTGATTCATTATGTTGCAGGATATGTTTGTATCCTGTCGTTGAGTACTTAAAGTTACTTTATTATGGTTATTTTGCTGTTTTTACTTCAAGTTGATTAAGCTTATAATTTTAAATTTGCAATTATTATTAAGTGTTGGGGCAAGTGTGAGGTTGAGTACTCATAAACTAGTTTAAACAACACTGAACTCCTTTCCATTAATCGTTCAAAGGCGGTAACCCCAATGCTGGAGCAAGTGTCAGGTTGAGTAATAATAAACAAATTAAAACTCCGTTAAACTCCTTTTTCATTAATTGTTTGATGGTGATAATGCTAACATATATTCCGTTGCATGTGTGGTATGTATATCACTAGCGATTTAGGGTAGGCGCAAACAGGCGCCGGTCCGCCCCCCGCCCTCCCTCTTTAAACCTTCCAATTTATCACTTTACACCAATATCGGAGAAAAAAGGTAAAATACTCTCAAAATACACCATATCAGAATTGAAATTGTTATGTTTTCTTGGTGGGATACCGGCAAAAATTCTGCCAACATTTTAAACCATTTAAATTTCGGTTTTCATGAAGAGGTAAATGTCCAGAGTTTGTAGCCCTAACGTTTGTGTACGTCTCTGCATCGATACACTCGTAGCTTGTTTTGGCTATAATTTACTTCCCGAACTTAAACAACTAAATGTTTAATTAAGAAATTTGATAAGTAGTTTTATCTTTTACAATTGTTACAAATTGTTCGGAGAGCGCTAATAACCGAAACCCGATATAATTTCCTTGTGAGACTAATTTAACCACTCGATATTTTTAACAAAGTAAACAGGACATATATTTAGTATCACATCAAGTTAACAATTGCTCACTACTAAGCATGGAATGTAACACTCAAATACCATATATAAAGTAGACTTTGTAAAAGCGTTTTGTTCTAAAAATAGACCACATTGATATATAATTAATGGTTCAAATATATTCCATACTAGTATACTAAAATAAATGCATCAAACCCTGTTCATTTTGTTTCATCGAAATATATTGTTGTTATTTCCATGATGGCAATGTGCTAAAATTGGACTCGAGTGGAAATAAGTATGATCATATATGTGACCAAGTCTGCGAAAATGGGTCCTAATGAGGAAAAATGACATTTTCAGGTTTTTACATTTTCTGAATGTGCTATGTTTCAGAAATAAAGTCCTGAAGTTTTAAGCTGATATCTTTAAAATTGACTGATTGAGGACAAATTTCGCGATACCACTATTTGTTATAAAATGGCGAAAACAATGAAGGAAATGGAAACATAAGTAAATACAACTACCTTGATTTTAAGAGTCTGTATTCCATTGAAATAGAATGCAACACTTTTTATTTTTGTGGAAACATTATCATAACATCAATAACATCATTTATGGAGAATGTAACACTACATGTGCATTTCATAAAAAACGGTTGCCATGACTACAATTTTTTCACGAGAAATTTATCCAAATAAACGCAAAAAACTGCTTAAATACATAAAATCACATTTGAATTTGATATGTTATGTTTGCAGGAAATATTTCAGTACAGCATTAAATTTTCAGCCAGCTATGTAGTAAAATAGAATGTTTACAGCAATTAACAATAGACCCTGTGAAGAAAATCTGCCACTTTTCTTAAACAAGGTAAATTGATCAAAAGTAGTGAGCTTATCATTGTATTGATCAAAACACATTATTTTAAAACAAGCAATTATTTAAAAGATGTAACTTGTCTGGTGAAATCAATTTTTTTTTATTTTAATAGGAAGACATGTTTTATTTGGTTGCCATAGAAACTTACTTATACCTAGAATAGTTCATATTTTTGCTCATTTCATTAGTTTAGAGTTGTAAGATGACACAGACTGAAATGTATTTACAAGGAAAGCATTGACACATGCCTTATTTGACAAAATTGAGAACAAACATAAAGCAAGGAACATTGAAACTATATGTATGTATAACTATAAAGTTATAACATGTAGATTTATAATGTACACTTGAATATTATACTGCAGTCATGTATGGAAAATATGAGTGCCATCATACTTTACTTATAGATGGCCAACTGTTCAATGATATTCCCATAAATGAAATACACGTTTATGCATAGGTATTCAATGATCAATCAAGTTTGTTACTTTTGGTTGCCATGGAAACCATACATTCCTAAAATCATAAATATTTTATCTAAAATCATAAATATTTTATCAATGTTACACTAAGAAATATATTCTTTGAATGAAAACATTAAACTTCAACTTATACATGCCAATCTGTTTATAGCAAGACACAAACTATACCTTTTGCTGAAACACACACAGAAAGTGTTCTCAATAAAGTTACCTATTTCAACTTTTGTTTTTTGGCCTTTGAATAGCCTTCTTTTGCAACTAATGGCAAAGGGCATGTTGTGTTTTTAGCATGATCCGATCTGCAAAAGTCTCTTATTACATCATGCAAGTACCATTGCCTTTCAGCATTTATTCCCTCACCAAAGATCTGCTCTGGCATAACACAAATATCCACTTGGCAGGTTTTCAGTATGTTAATTTTCTCCTCAGGGGCATCAACAAACTTCCTTACTCTTACAACCCCAGGCTCGTTAGAAGACACCTCAAATGAATGGTATTTCGAAATGTTCTTCAATGGTTTGAACATGCCTTTGAAGAAGGTGCTCCAGTCATAGAACAACACTGGTTTGCTGTTGCCATCAACAATATGGGGGATGTTGTGGCCATTACGGGATGACATTGCTACTGTGGAAGCCACCTCCTGTTTTGAAGAAAAGCATTACATGATGAATGAATATCAGGCATAATTGATCCAATATGACATATTATAGTGTCACCTTAGTGCAAGAACTCAATATCTGCTACTATTTCTATATGCAGTTATTGTGTTATTGCTCTATGGTGATCATACTGAGCAGTACTCTTGTACAATGAAATGCCTACATGAAGTATATAGCATCAGTGAATTTATCAATTATCTATTATATCTAAATATACATGATAATACATGAACTTATTTCATATAATTATCAATTTAATATAACCCAAGTCATATATTATTATTTTCAATCTTAACTATCAAAAATCCCATTTTTTTCATGCCACTTCTTATTAGTTTATAACTGTATTAAAAAGAAGGAAATCAATAAATCTTGAAACATGTGTAAGTAATTTATGTCTATTATTATTTTAAAATATTGGTGTGGTAAACATCTAACTCCCTGAATACCTCAACTGTCTCTGCATCCATGTGTCTCCATCTGTTTTTCCACACTCCAAAATGCCAATCACATGAGAATTTGGTGTGGCCGGCTAGCATCAATGAATATTGGATTGTCTTATGCCCTCCTGTAATAGAAGTGTTAATTGTTATAAGGTCTCTTTATTTCAAATTAAACACTGAATTTTATCTGTTGTTTATTTTTTAAGTACAACAAATTGAAAACTTCTAAAGCTATACATCTGTTTCACTCATCTATAGTGTTACTGGAAACCTTTTGAGATAGTTAAAAAGCAATAACATAATTTAGTTTACATCATGAAACATATTTTATTTTTTCCACTAAAACACAACAACTCTCACCCGTCAATGTTCTCCACACAGCATAACCAAGAACTGCATTATTTTTGTTCTGTCCTTGGCAATTGTCAAAATGGAACTGGGCATGTTCCTCACCCAGGCCGTAGTTTTCAAGGTAATGGTGGAGGTAGCTGACAACTGTGTTTGCTCCTTTGCCTGGGGCAACACCCTCATCACCAAGGTAAAACACCTGTTTCTCTGAAAAATATTTATCGTCTTATCACTGTTCTTAATCATCACCACCATCAGCAACAGAAGCAAAATTTAACAGCACCAGCATTCAACATTAATACAAAAAACATTTCTCATAACTAACATATATATACCAAATAAATGTTCATAAACACATCCAATTCCAGATCTTGATATGTACATGATGGCTTTTGACCAATGGAAATGTTACATTCTTAATCAGTTTGTTTGAATGAAGTAAAACATTTATTGCTAAGAAGTGCTCCTTCAATTCTCAATTATTAACATTTGACATCAGGACATCTTATAATGACAGAGTACATTATGCAATTTTAAACTGTAAAAAAGGGAATTACCAGATCCTTCACAGCAAACTCCAAATACCTCACATCTCCTGGCAGTTTTGAAATACAGGGGTCCAACCTGTAATAGATAAAAGCTTGACAACATAAATTTGACAACAGTATTTACATTCAATAAATACAATATGAAACCATTTCAGTTGAAACATACATTTACTGCAGTAAACCTAAGGCACTCAAAAGTATGATACATCATGCAAATTACTGCACAATAAATCCAATAAAAAAGATTATCTCTTGCAATAAATTGGTAAGTTCAGTGAAAAAAAATATTTCCTTGTACAGTACTTGATAGAAAAAAAACTAACCTGTTGGCTATGGTGTGGAATATGAACCTGCTGTGCAAAGTCCCAGCTGTAGTGGACGGTTGCATCTAAGGAACATGATACTGCACCTAAAATATATATTTTTCACAATTTATATTGTTGGCCTAGAAGGAAATATATAAGTAATATAAAATGATCTGATGGGTATCTTTTCATTCTGTTTCAAAATTTTATCCATGTTTTAAATATTTATACGCTCAAAGTTTACATGTCCAGTATATATATACAAGCATAATAGGCATAAAAAAAACTTCGGTAAAATGTAAAAGTCACTATTATTGATGCAGATGGACATTTTAAAAAATGATAACTCAATGGCCAGCATGTCAATTAAAATGAAATAAAGAATTTAACATATTCTATTTTAATTTTAAGACTAGAAAATCTTGAGGCATGCCATTAGACAGCTAATACTATAGCGCATAGAAATTTATTAACCAAAGCACACCTTCAACTGTAATGTTTTCACTACATGTAACTTTAGAGTCATCACACTGCATTCTGTATTGCTCCCTCTGATGTCTAGCACTTTCAACATGACTTTCATATTCATCAAGAAGTGTCATTTTATCATCTTCAGAAAGGTCACCACTTTGTGAAATTTTACAAGAAAATGTTTGGCATCTAAAACACAAGTCTGTTTTTGGTTTCGCTAAGACAATATGTGGGCACAACTCCCGCCATACTCTGGTAAAAGTACTAAGACTAATACTTCTTGCACCGTCTATTTTTTCATATTCCACATGAATGTCTGCTTGTGACTTATCAGATGGCAACAACATCACTTTACTATTGCGGTGGTTTGGAAGTCTTCCGGGAAGGGGCATTGCATTGTCAGATGCATAGCAGATGAGGAACTTTCTTATATTTTCTCTCTCCTCAAATGTGATAGCATTATGAGGTAGTCTTTTGGTATTACCATGAGTCCTAGCAATCAATCCATCACTGTCAAGAGACCGACCAATTCGTTTTAGTTTCTCCTTTCCGATGTTGTATGCAAAACAGAATACTTCACGGCAAACTTCAACTCCCTTTACATAAAACTTCTGACTGGGCCTAACTCTCGCCTGCCGTTTATGTTTACTACTGTCAGTTTGTTGGCCATTTTTTCTGTGGCACAACATGGCTGATTTAATAACAAGATCAAGTTCATCTGTTTGCAAACCAGCTGAATACATACGTAAGTCTGAAATATCATTACCATCCACAACTTGACTGCATGGTTTGCCATAGAGATTTTTACACTTGCAGGTCTGAGTAAAGAAATCATCTGTTTTCTTTCTCTGTCTTAAATCCTCTTCAGTGGGTTCTAAATCATGGTCAAAACTTTCACAATGAACAGTCTCTGTATTACATTCATCATCATCTGATTCATCACTTACAGAATTACTTTCATGGCTAGAATCATTTTCTGAATCAGACTGACTAAATTCTATCTCACTTGCACCACCCTCTGGACACAAAACTTCATGAAAATAAAGTCTATCAACTTCTAATAATTCTTCGCGAAATAAATGGTCTTGGCTTAATTCATAGGGGATGGTACTTGCTTGACTAAACTGGGACATTTTCATAAAAGTTTCAAGTGTTTTTCAAATTTTCCGCCATAATATCTGTAAACTGTCTGTTGTTACGAAAAAAATACTTCCGGGTCAAACTGTCAAAAGGTTATTTAAAATAAACATCAAATGCCAATTTAAATAAAGGATGACAACATTGATAATTACATACATTACCTTCCAAATAATCTTTTCCGTGTAATTAATCCGAAAAACATGCTAATGCCGAGTGAATAAACCGGCAAAACCGTCATATCTTTGGTACGGATTTCGACATGTTTTCATCAAAATTGCGGAGAGCGACACCTTCAGATCAAGGGCGATTAGTCATGATTTAAGGTCAGGCAGCATGAATATTATCGACAATAATCAACTGGAAGCAGAGTGATGTTCCTTTATAGAGTGTATACACTTCGATTTTGTAAATACTTTGAACAAATAATGTCAAAATAGTTGATTGACAAAACGATAATTGCTCAGAAAACGTGTTGTTTTTTACTCTCGCTTTATCTCGGTAACGTGATTACCTCAACAGGACTCATTTTCGCTGACGACGTCACATATCTAAAAATAATAGCATATGCTCACTCATAATAGATCTATGTAATATGTTGTAAATGTATTTTTACAATAAACTTGCAAATCATTATGAATTAGTTTTATTCGAAAGAAAACAATGTAAAATATAGTTTCTCTACTTCACACAACTGATATTTGCATTGGTTTCATATGCAGTTGATTAAGCTGCGTAAAACTTCCACACGTTTACAGTGAAAGCGAATGCATTGTAAGTTAGCTTAAATTTAATTAAGTAAAACATTTGTCACACAAAAACTCACCCTTAACACTACTTTGTCCTAACAAAAGATCAAACCACTGTGCACACTACCACAATAGAGTTGAAATGGTTGGACCAGGGTATTCACTACTGTATGTATAGAGCTAGCGATAAGGACGTTCAACGCTTTAACAATTAATGAGTTATTTAAGCCCGTATTCTATGGATATAATTAAATACCAATATGTCTACAAATTATATAAACAGTATCAAATACAGAATATGAGATACAGAATAAATATGGTATTATAAAATAATATTTTTTTAAAAATGGTAAATGCTATATTACGCCGTATTTTAGTTTTAGTTTTGGTTGTGATTTCCAACGAATACAAATTCTATCATCATTACAA
>NC_069138.1:11266851-11394351 GCF_026914265.1 Mya arenaria | reverse complement strand
TGAAGTGGCATGTTGAAACAGACTTCACCATTCATGCAGTTAATCTTGGAAAAACAAAACACGATCACCCTCTTACACCTTATCTTATTTCTATCTCAAATCATTTATAGGATTACAAAACCATGTCTTATCTGGTACATGCCAGCTTTAAAGGGTGAGTAAGATACAGTTAGTAGTATTACGGTACTTTACAGCATCTAATACTTTCGTTTGTTAAAACAAATGTGGTATTATCATTGGATTTTATTTTTTAAATGAATGCGTTAAATGACTTTGGGATTTTGATTTAAACGACAAAATTAATGAGACACTGTTTGAAGACAGTAAATTGAATTGGCGTTGTCACACGCTTTACGGGTGAGCATAAGTAACCCTCTCTACATGATATCAGATTGTATAGTAAATTAGCTCTTACTAGACCGAGTTGCTGCAGAAAATCTCTACGTTTAGCACTGTCTGGTGTATGTTCCTAGTATAACCACATCCACTGTGTATCCGAAAATCATCAAGTCATTCTACCGGTCAGGAGAGCATATGCTAGCCCTGATATGTTTTCTTAATTATAATTCGACCGGTTTCTTTACTCAGTCTAGTCTTGTGTCTCAATACTAGTGACTTAGTTAAAAATACAAGATTCAGCGGAAATAGTATTGACAATTATACAAATAACGGACCGATCTTTTAATTGCGCAAAAAAAACAATAGGAATTTTGAAAATGTGGCTCGAGTCTCAATACAAGAAATCAACCGATAGCGGACAGTTATGGTCAGTTTGTCACAAAGAGAAAAGGTCGATATAGTCTATAGAGGTCTGAAAAATTAACTAGGGATTCCTAATAAATGAGCGACTTTGTGCAAACTTGGAATTCGATTACGAGTCAATAATATGTAACTAATCTGTAAATTTTCAGGTTTTTACCTTTACCACAGCCTATGCACGTGGGGTATAACAATAAACAATATCGCAGTGGGAGTTTCGCTGCTGAATTTGTTTCTGTAGTTGCAATTGCACTATTAAACATTCTGGTACGTAATTCCTACTGTTGGCAAATTAATGTATTTGTTTATACAAGTGTTTTTCCTTGTGTAAACAAGATCCTGCAGCTGCATTTCCCAGATTACAAATAATTAGGAAATTAGCCTTGAGAATATGTATAAACAAATAATGATCGAGAATAAAAAATAGACCAATTGCTTGAAGACAGTTTGTGGCATCTGGTTTTAATACCTGGACTTAAAACACAACTGTAATCAAAGTAATATTCCGTTGTTTGAGATTCGATGAATTGCTGCAATATTTTTTTCTGAACTGTGTTGTGTAACCTATTTTTTGCAAAAGGATTGCTTTTAGTATGCGTTATGCGTAAGTCACCTTTATAATGTAGCTATGAAGCTCTTCTTTTATCAATACGGATATGCGATAAGTATTTAAATGTTCATAACATTAACTACTTTTACTAAGCAACAATTTATATTAACGGAAACATTTTTCATAGCTATTTGGAAGGAACAGGTGACCGAAGAAGTGTCTTTTTTCTGGAATGTCGATTATTATACACAATAACGCAAATCATGCAATCATTGACCGTTTAGTTACGGAAATGCAAACATTTTCTATTCAACTATAATCATTAACTTATTTCGATGCATGTGTGGTATGTCAAAAGCAGATTTAGGGGCGGGGATGCACCCGGCGCCACCCAATCTTTCATCCACCCCCAATCGTCCAAGTTTACATTTTACGTCCTTGGTAGACTACGCACCTCCACCCCCCCCCCCGCTCCTACTAAGATTTAAAATCATTTAAATTTCGGATATCATAGACAGGCGAATGGCAAAAGGTTATGGTCCTATTTTTCTGTACCTCTCTGCAACGATACACTCGTGGCTTGTTTTGACTATAATTTATTTTCCTAACTTAAACAACTTCAAATTGAATTAAGAATTTTGAGAAGTGTGTTTTATCATTTACAAAAGTAACAAATTGTTTGGAGAGCGCTAATAAACATATATTCAGGACATATATTAAGTATCATATGAAGCAAACAATTGCTTACTCCTTAGCATGGAATGTAACACTCAAATAACATATGTAAAGTAGACTCTGTAATACTAGCTAGCGTTTTCTTCTAAAAATGACCGCAATGATTAATGGTTCAAATATAAATCATACTAGTATACTAAACTAAATGTATCAAACCCTTCTTACTTGTTTCATCGAAATATATATGATGGCATTATATTATAACTGATCTCGGGTGGATATAAGTATGATCATATATCTGAAAATAGTAGCATATGCTCACTTATAATAGATCTATGTTGTATGTGGTAAATTTATTTTTATAATAAACATGCAATGCACTGGTTTCAAATACAGTTGATTAAGCTGCATAACACTTCCACGCGTTTAAATTCAAAGCGAATGCATTGTTCAGTGATTTAAATTAAATTAAGTAAAACATTTGTCACACAAAAAACTCACCCTAAAGCCTTATTTGTCCTAACAAAAGATCAAACCACTGTGCACACTGCCACAATAGAGTTGAAATGGCTGGGCTAAGGTATTCACTACTGTATGTATAGAGCTAGCGATAAGGACGTTTAATGTTTTAACAATAAATGAGTTATTTTAGCCCGTATTCTATGGATAGAATTAAATACCAATTTGTCTAAATATTGTACATACATTATCAAATACAAAATATGAGACACGAATAAATATTGTATTATAAAAGATATTTTTTGTAAAAAAAAAAAATGTATTTAAGCTATGTCACGCCGTATTTTACTTGTAGTTTTGTTTGCGGTTTCCAACGAATACAACTTCAAAAATGATCATCATCATTATCATTTGTTTCAGCAGCTTTAATAGCTTAATCCACCAAGAATGTGATGATGATGATGATGATGATGATGATGATGATGATGATGACGACGATGATGATGATGATGATGATAATGATGATGACGACGACGACGACGACTATGATGATGGTGATGATGATGATTGCACGTCCCCGATTTTCTTGATGTTCCTTTTTTATCGCTGCTTGCTGTTATTTTTATCACTCAGTCTAACAAAAGTCGTCCTTCCAAAAACGGTATAATGCAGCTACGAACAACTGATTTTTATTAATAAAAAACGGCATGCACATAACTATATTAGTTTCACATTCCCTCTTTTCTTTCATTTGCTGAGGTTTTTGTTCTCTTAAGAGAAAGCAACAATATACAAACGAAGTAATAAATGAACGAAAGGAAAGCCTGATGGTTGTATTAAAAGAACGAGTGCTTTGACAATTCATAATTTATAACAGCATCTTCTAAAATTTGTTATCAAGAGCAGTTTACTGCTACCCATAAATGAGAAGTGACGATAAAAAGCTAACACCTAGTCACTTGAATATCTTTTTCATAAAGCTCGTATATAAAATGAAGAAAATGGCAATTGATGATTATAATTATGCATTGAATCTGATATGTGTTATTTCTCTTACTCTATAATAGCTTCGGAGTGTGAACTGTTCAATAAATGAAAGCGTTTGCAGTAATTTACAATTCTTACATTGACCATTATTTGACCTTGGTCGAGCACTTAGTTAACATATTCTGGACAAGCTAGCTATAGTTTCTATTATCTATTGAGCCTGAACATTGGATAGAGGTTGCCAGAAAGCGCTTGTACTAACAATGGCAATTATTTTACTATGACTTTGACTTATTTGTGTACCATATTTCTGACAGGCTAGTTACAGTTTATATTATCTATTGCACTGGGTATGGAATACAGGTTAGCACAAGTTGATTGCACTAATCTCTTCCTGAATAAGATGTTGTTTTTATTGGCAAGAAAATTGCTGTCTTAGTTAATGAGTAATCACAAATGCATCATTCCGGCGTATTCATCGTTGTTTATCATAAGATTCTAAATGTCATTCGGAAACATACAAATTTAAAGAATGAAATATCCTTGATTTGTGTCTAAATTTAACCACAACGGAAAGAGCGACACTTTCAACAGTTGTCATTTGTACGTTTTGATAATGTAAAACGTCGTGACTTTAAGTTAACTTTCCATCCTTTCTCGCTTGCCTATTGGGCTCAGTTTCAGTTTCGTTTTTACACTGTTCATTAACAGTTATGAAAAGGTCCCTAATATTATTCAATCTTGGTCAATTTCTACACTAATTACTTTCATAAATGATTTGTATCTGTTTTTATTTTTAGAATAATTATACACGAACACAGCCCCAAACGAACCCAGGCTGGAGTGGCATTGTGAAACAGCCTTCACCATTCATGCAGTTAATCTTGAAAAGAAAACGTAATCCCCCTCCAACACCTTATCTTATTTCTATCTTAAAGTGATTTATTGAAACAGAGATGCATGTCTTATCAGCTATATGCCAGCTTGCAAGGGCAATTAAGATACAGTTTGTAGGATTACAATCGTTAACAGCATACAATACTTTGGCTGATGCTGAAGAGGTTATCGCTTTAGTAGATCCTTCCCCATCGTCTACGTCAAGATCTTTGTTTTTTACAGATTTCTTGGAGGACATTTACCCAACCCAAGTTTTATTCCAAAACATCCAAAGAAATCAATAATTCAAGAAACTAACAAGGCCAAATGATTGATTTTATGAAGTAAACAGATGCTGGCAACTTAACAAGGATATAATCATTACAATGACAAGTACATTATTGTTCTTTGCAGCAGCTTGTTTTTTCCATTACAGGCCCTCTTCAAACCACATTGATTGCTAAGGCCAGTACATTTGTTTACAATCACGACTACAAAAATAACTAGTACTATTATATGTCCACTGAACGGTTTACATTACTGACTACATGTTCGCTTTACCTATTGAGAAGTCACAATAAACATAAACAAATTTAATCTATACAGTCAATAAAAACAAAAAAAAAGATATTATTGTGGTGATGATAAGACGAATACCATAAACTGACAAACCAATGCAATTTTTCTTTCACTACATGCATTGCAGAAATGAAGTTACATGAATAATTTCAAACAAAATATATATCCGATCGTTTCAGATTCCCATCATACCCGGTAAGATGAAATAATACATTTGTTATATGTTCATAACGTCATTTCCTGTTGTAATACGTTTTATGAATGTTTTATGAAATCAAGAGGAAATATTGCCCTTTTTTCTTAAAATGTATATGTACACTCAACAAATTAAAGATTTATTGTTTCCAATTAAAGGAGTTATATATTACATATGTGTTGTATAGAAAAATACGTGATGGTTATATTTAACCGGAAATAAAGTATGTCGGTAATAAAGTATAGCACGTGATGAATGTATTTATAAAACAGGCATTACAGGTTTTAATTAAGTTGTATTACATTTTAAATACTTTTAAAACACCTTTAAAAGATTGTGGTTTATTAGTTAGTTGCCATATGGGCGAGATATAATTAAAGAAAAAAAAACATTAAAATACGCAATACCTCCCCGTTATTTTTTCATAATCTAGTGCCGCAATTAGTATAAAGAAGTAGTTTAACTACAGATAGAAATATTAATCCGGAAAGGTCAATTTATTTAAATAGTCACGTTGGCGACATGCTGTTTTTGTAACGCATTTTCGTTCTATTTATTCAGCAAACGTTATGGCATTCATTTTGGCAACTCTGATCCGCAACAATGAAGTGTTTGCTAAGCTGCAATTATATTTAATTGCTCGGATTTCGAAAGTCTCGTCTAATTTGATTTTGGAAATCAATTACATGTAGAAGCTAAATATTAAAAGTGAAAGGGTTTGTTGGATAACAGTGATCGCAATTTGCTTTGTCACTGAACATAGAATAAATCAGACAAATGTGGGGTAAATGTGATACTTTGAATGATGTTACCCATTTAAGAGGTATATAAGTTTAAATATAATAACAACAAACAAACGCCAGGTTCCATCAAATGTTGTCTTCATACTGTTTTTTTGCGGCGGATTCATACTGTTCAAAACTGCTTTCGCAATTTAAGACACTTTACTGCGCCCCTTTCCATAACCCAGACTTTAGTACATATTCTATGATTTTTTTTACATATAATACAAATATACCGGCAGGATGACCGAAGGGGATCATGTACCTTACACACAATGCTGCCCTAAAAAGAGCAATAGTGAGTGGCATAGAAAGAACGGACATAATTTGTTGGAGTATCGCACAGCTATATTAAAGACACAAAATTCTTCATTAAGACCTAAAAGACACAAAATTCTTCATTAAGACCTAAAACAGTACCGAAAGTTCAAGAACATCTTCCAAAAACGATGTTATATTTTGTTTTTATATTTGTAAGCTTTGAAGACAGAACTAAAAGGAGCGTACGAGAAATCTTCAAAAAAGTACAAATTCAAACAAAGCAACATACCGTGTTCTAGAAATAATTAGGACAGTTCTGAATAAGAATTAGTTTAATCTTTGAAATTATAATTTAATTCAAAAAGAAAGGACTGCATTCACATTAGAAATGAGGATAAAGTGCCTGTTTGTATATGAGAAAGTAAAATAAAATGCTGCTAGCCAAACACATCGGGCTCCATTCGTCTGCAAAAGGTTGACCATTGCATTGGAAATGAAAACAGATTGACGACATTCGCAAAATACCTCAATCCTGTTTATAACAACATCAACGTTAAGTTGAGATACGTTCACAATCTTGTCAAATTTCATCAAATTCGACATTGTCCAAAACTGTCTACATCCCTACATGGAAAAAGTAATAATAAAACTTAATAGATACCATTAAACACGTTCCAGAGTATTTTTTCAATAAGTTTAACAGTTCAGAGAATTCCAACCGGTAGTTTTGGAAAGTTCATGTTGATTAATATTGCTCCGCTTTGTGTAAATACTCTTTGAAGGATGTTGTTAAGACGATTATTTTATATATATTTTTATCAAAATACGACAGTCATATCTTTATTGGTCCATTAAACAACACCTGTTATGTTGATAACATCATTATGAACATACTTTTTATTATAAGTTTATGTTGCCATTATAGCTCCATTGGTGAATTTGTACAACTAGCGACGTGTGTTCGCATCTGAATTTGGAACAAAATCAGGTCGCCACCGAAACCTTATCTCATTTAAAACTGATATGAAACAATAAATATGTGGATCTGTTGCGAAATAAATGTACTTAAACAACTTAAAAACTGTTTTATGGCGCTTTTTAGTACAGGATAGATATACAAGTAATTACTAATGGCTGTACGGGTTACCTGTGGTATCTACATGGGTTAATGTCCTGGTATAGGATTGATATACAAGTAATTACTTATGGCGTTATAGGTTACATGTTGCATATCCATGGGTAGATGTTTTGGTACCTGATAGATATACAAGTAATTACTTAAGCCGTAACAGGTCAGAGGTCTTATATCCATGGATTAATGTTTTGGTACAGGATAGATATAAAAGTATTTACTCATGACATCACAGGTCAGCGGTCTGATATCCATGGGTTAATGCTTTGGTACAGGATAGATATACAAGTAATTGCTTATGGCGTCACATGTTAGCTGTCGCATATCCATGGGTTAATTATTTGGTACAGGATAGATATACAAGTAATTACTTATGGCGTTACAGGTCAGTTATCCCATAACAATGGGTAAGTGTTTTGGTACAGGATAGATAAACAAGTAATTACTTATGGCGTTACAGGTCAGTTATCCCATAACAATGGGTAAGTGTTTTGGTACAGGATAGATATACAAGTAATTACTTATGGCGTTACAGGTCAGTTATCCCATAACAATAGGTAAGTGTTTTGGTACAGGATAGATAAACAAGTAATTACTTATGGCGTAACTCGATAGCTGTTCCATATCCATGGGTAGATGTTGTGTTACAAGATATATATATACAAGTAATTACTTATGACGTTTCTGATAAGCTGTCGCATATCCATGGGTTAATATCTTGGTACAGGATAGATATACAAGTAACTTCTTGTGGCGTTATAGGTTACATGTTGCATATTAATGTGTAAATGTCTTTGTACAGGATAGATATACAAGTAACTTCTTGTGGCGTTATAGGTTACATGTTGCATATTAATGTGTAAATGTCTTTGTACAGGATAGATATACAAGTAACTTCTTGTGGCGTTATAGGTTACATGTTGCATATTAATGGGTAAATGTCTTTGTACAGGATAGATATACAAGTAACTTCTTGTGGCGTTATAGGTTACATGTTGCATATTAATGTGTAAATGTCTTTGTACAGGATAGATATACAAGTAACTTCTAGTGGCGGTAAACTAGTTTATAATTTGCATATAAATGGGTAAATGTCTTTGTACAGGATAGATATACAAGTAACTTCTTGTGGCGTTATAGGTTACATGTTGCATATTAATGTGTAAATGTCTTTGTACAGGATAGATATACAAGTAACTTATTGTGGCGTTATAGGTTACATGTTGCATATTAATGTGTAAATGTCTTTGTACAGGATAGATATACAAGTAACTTCTTGTGGCGTTATAGGTTACATGTTGCATATTAATGTGTAAATGTCTTTGTACAGGATAGATATACAAGTAACTTCTTGTGGCGTTATAGGTTACATGTTGCATATTAATGTGTAAATGTCTTTGTACAGGATAGATGTACAAGTTACTTCTTGTGGCGTTATAGGTTACATGTTGCATATTAATGGGTAAATGTCTTTGTACAGGATAGATATACAAGTAACTTCTTGTGGCGTTATAGGTTACATGTTGCATATTAATGGGTAAATGTCTTTGTACAGGATAGATATACAAGTAACTTCTTGTGGCGTTATAGGTTACATGTTGCATATTAATGTGTAAATGTCTTTGTACAGGATAGATATACAAGTAACTTCTTGTGGCGTTATAGGTTACATGTTGCATATAAATGGGTAAATGTCTTTGTACAGGATAGATATACAAGTTACTTCTAGTGGCGGTAAACTAGTTTATAATTTGCATATAAATGGGTAAATGTCTTGGTACAGGATAGATATACAAGTTACTTCTTGTGGCGGTATAGGTTACATGTTGCATATTAATGTGTAAATGTCTTGGTACAGGATAGATATACAAGTTACTTCTTGTCGCGGTATAGGTTACTTGTTGCATAATAATGGGTAAATGTCTTGGTACAGGATAGATATTCAAGTTACTTCTTGCGGCGGTAAAGGTCACATATTGCATATTAATGGGTAAATGTTTTGGTACAGGAAAGATATACAAGTTACTTCGTTAGCTGTAGCGGTTCCTTTCGTAAATGTCCTGGTACAGGATAGATATACAAGTAATTACTTATGACGTCACAGGTCAGCGGTCTCATATCTCTGGGTTAATGATTTGTACAGGATATATAAACAAGTAATTACTTATGACGTCACAGGTCAGCGGTCTCATATCCATGGGTTAATGTTTTGGTACATGATAGATATACGAGTAATTAATTATGACGTCACATGTCAGCGGTCTCATATCCATGGGTTAGTGATTTGGTACAGGATATATATACAAGTGATTACTTATGACGTTAGAGGTTACCTGCCGCATATCCTAGGGTTAATGTGTTGGTACAGGACAGATATACAAGTAATTACTATGGCGTTACATGTAAGTTGGTGAATATTCATAGCTAAACGTTAAGCTACATGCAAATTTATCTTGTTAGTTTCAGGTGTTCTTTATTTTTCAAATATTTTCAACATTTTCCTTGATTTTTAAAATTCATTTTTAAGAAAGTAAGTCAAATATACGAATGAATGAATATCCTGGCGTAAAAAAATGCCGCCAGTACGGAGATAACATTTACAAAAATTGACTCTATCAAGTTTACTGACCCAAAAACACTGATTTATAGTGTTGCCTATTTGTTCAAAACTACTCACTTCGGCAACTCATAAATTATTACAAGGTCTTGATAGCTTTCTCTTTTGAATAAAAAATCATAAATAACCTTATTCAAACAAATTGTAAAATGCTTCAAAATTGAATTAACATATAACTTTCACTAAAGCTGACGTTCAACCGTGGTTCATATATGGATTTTTATTATAGTTATAAAGCTTTTGTCAATTCGCACAGCCTATTTTAGCAAACATTTATTTTAAGGATCCTTTTTTAATAACTCAATAAATTTCAATGTAAAAGCAAATATCCAGTTTAACAGAAAAACAACGAGGGCCACAGCAGAGCTTTTGTTTGATTTCTAGCAAGTTAATTATACTTAAAAATACGACAAGTAGACATCGTTATTTGTAACTTCACATGTTATGTAAATGACCTGAACACTGCCCTCTTTGAAACAGGGTTGAAGTGGATGAACATATCAAGTAAAAAGATAAATATACTATTGAAATGAAATATAGGCTCGTAACTCTATATGCAATAATAAATGACCTGAACACTGACCACTGAAACGGATGTGAATTGGATGAATAAATCAAGTTAAAAAACTATTGAAATGAAATATATGCATGTACACGAGCTGTGGCCACTTTCAAACTGAGCCGGATTGGATAAACCTAACAGAAATATATAAGTATCTTCCACAAGAACAAAGATCTTCTTAGAATGGGAGTGCTGGAATTAGATATGTTTGTTCTCAGCTAACAATCCTTATCACAGTTTCAAACATCAATGCGTGCAATAATGGAACTTAATCTGGCAGGTTCTGACAAGCGCGGATACTACATTCACCTCACGATATATATATAAGAATTATAATGGCCGTCCTTGTGAATGTCGAGCACGCTTTTAAATGGTTTAAAGCTTCATCATTGACGTCCTTCCAAAAGTCGAACATTCTTTGAAAAGATTAAGGGCTTCCATCATCGCGAGGGTCAAGCATGCTTTAAATGGTTCAAGACTTTTCATTGTTGTCCTTTTAAAGTTCCAACACACTTTTAAATAGTTCAAGACCTCCTCATTGCCGTCCATGTGAAGGGCAAGCTTGTTTTTAAATGGTTCAATACTTCCTCATTGCCGTCCTGGTGAAGGGCAAGCATGGTACTTAATGGTTCAAGACTTCATCATTGCCGTCCTTCTGAGATCGAGCATGTTTTCTAAATGGTTCGAGATTTCACCAGTGCCGTCCTTGTGAGATCGAGCATGTTTTCTAAATGGTTCGAGATTTCACCAGTGCCGTCCTTGTGAAGGTCGAGCATGTTCCTAATGGTTCGAGATACTTCATCATTGCCGTCCTTGTGAAATCGAGCATGTCTTCCAGATGGTTCAAGACTTCACCAGGGCCGTCCTTGCGAAGGTCTAGCACGCTTTTAAATGGTTCGAGGCTTTATCACTGACATCCTTGCGAAGAAAGTGCACGCCTTTATGTTGTCCACGGCTTTTTCATTTACGTCTTTGCGAGGGTCCAGCACGCTTTTAAATGGGGTAGGGCGTTTTGCTGCCGTCTTTGCACACATTTGCAAATGGTTCAAGACTTCACCATTGGCGTTCTTTCAAAGATCGAGCACGCCTTTCATTTGTTCAAGGCCGCCCTTAAAGAGAAATCGGGCATGTCTCTGAATGGTTCAAGACTTTACCAGTGCCGTCCTTGCGAAGGTCAAACACGTTTTTAAATTGTTCAAGGCTTATAATTATGCACTTACTTAAAATTGTACTGTAATTGTACATGGTAACAAACATAAGTAGGTAGAGAACATTATTTCACTGATCAGCTTTCAAAAGGTTCTGACCGCTTTTAGCACAGTCATTATTTAAATAAACAACATTAGCTTTTGGCAGTAGATATATGGCGACTTAGGAAACGTACTGAGCTATGAGCTGGGGGCTGCCAGTTCGTATAGTGTTATGATCTATTTCTGTTCTGTTTTGTTTCCTTGTTGTTGGTTTTCAGTGGTGTTTTCTGTTTTCAAGTATTAAGTATAAGGTTTTAGTATATTTACAATTATCCCTTAAATTAGGTGTTAGTTTTGTTTCGTTTTTAAATCTTTTTAATGCTTCATTTAATTAGAGAACACTCCACAGTACCTGGGACCTCAACCTTAAAAACTGTGTATGCCCCTTGTGTAAGAATAAGACGTCGTTCGGTTGCCAATGGTGAAATGATCACAATGGCATTTTTGTGTTGTGATATAAAATCAGTTTTATTACGAGATAAATTCTACAGGGTTTGAACTCATAACCATAACTAAGTCCGACTTGTTTACAAGTCCGACTCTCTCTTGTCACGACTTTGTTACCTTGAACAACTAAAGAATCCGTTAAAACAATCTGAACAATCATACATATCTTATGTTATCATGTCATTTACCCAAAATATGGATTAATCGAAACATATATAAACACAAAAGAGTATTTATGTTCAATGCATAATATCTGACTACACGATCAATTACTTATTATAAGGAGGATTCTTTAAAACTTTCCTGAGTCAACAAGTAACATTTTAGCTCAAAGCATTATGTTCATGCAAATTCCAGCCGGGAATTGAGAAACAATTAACCGTGACTAGCTCTAGCTTACTTGTGGAATGCCAACCAGACAACTATAACTAGCTCGAACGACTGGAAAACATACCAGACACCCGATAGTGTTGCCTTCGCCTCAAATATAACACCACGGGTAATCACTTTTTACCAATGATATGAGGTACCATTTAGACCAAGTGGCATAGAGCCGACAGTATTGCCGATATAAATGAGCCCCGGCGCTACTTTGGATACTGATGTGCAGCGCTGCCACTTCAAATATAGAGGTGCATAGTTCCCTATTTGAATATAGAGGTACTCTTGTGCAACTTTGAACAAAGAGGTGCACTAGTGCCAATTTTAACAAAGAGGTGCACCGGTTTCTATTTAACATAGAAGCGCACCGGTGCATCTTTGACTAAAGAGGTGTCCCGTTGCCAATTTGAACGTAGAGGCGCGTCGGTGCATCTTTGAAGATCAGTAGCAACAAGTTTAAACATAAACCCGGTTTAATGGCAGTGGGTAAACGCCAAGGACATAGAACATAAAATAACAAACAAGAAACATGAAAGAACAGCACAAAACTCCACAAACAGCACAGTGTATACATATTATATATAAAAAACTAGGTATGTTTATCAAGAATTGTTAGGTACCGCTTTGGAACGGTCAGTAAAATGTAAATTTACTTGGGGTTTAAATACAAAGGTTCGCATTCATGTTGGGTGTAGTTTTGGTTTCCGCCAACTTTTGCATAGTACATGACATTTATGAAAAGGAAAACAGAAACTATCATTATTTGTTCCAACTAAAGTCTACTAGGTATCAGATTTAGGAGATATTAGCGCCACTATTTTCCTAAGTGTCATAATAAATAAATTAATACCACTTCAGCAGTTAAAGTCCCAGCATGTTTTAGTGTTAAATAATTAGAGAGAAAATATAAACGTGCGTCTGTGAGAAATTCTCAGATAATGTCTGATAAAGCCCGAGGATTGTAAAACAGAATATTGGCAAAAGTTACTTTTTTACTTTTGTGGGCGCTAATTTTGGAATATATGTTATGTTTTGTTGCATGATTGTTATTGCGAAAACTGAATTCGTTATTTTTCTGGGATTAAACAATGTAAAAAGGTATAGAGAAATCGTTGGATATACAAACATTTTGAAACGTTCGCATTGCTAAAACATACTGAGCATTAAAGAAAGTCACGTGATATGCAAACCGGATGTTATTCGCATTTTGTCAATACCACTTCATCAGTTAGAGTCCCAGTGTGTTTTAGTATTAAACAAAAGGATAGAAAAAATAAAGAATAAAACAAAATGAAATTGCATAAATAATTATGATAAAGGCTAAAATTATGTTTGATAAAATCCCATAGGTCCACGCGATGCTTTATTAAACAGAAAAGAGTGAACATGATTAATAACTGGACTTCTCACTCGCTATATACTAATGAGTCAGATACGTAGGAGCTATATTTAGACTATATTTTTTTTCATTGTTGTAATTGCGATAAATTTATTTCATTATCTTCTTGGGGTTAAATAATGCCAAAATCGTTTAAGAGAAGTTATTTGGATACACTCTGATAAGTTTACATTGTTTTTACTGGGCATTCAGGAAAGGTACTTGATATTAAAATGTTGTTGTGACGTTTTGCGCGCTTACTTAAGAAAATACTTTTGGTATTGTTGCATGTTTTTTTTATTGCAATGAATGTGTTGTTTTTTTTATTATCTTAGGGGATAGGAACTATCAAAAAGTTAAGAATAGTGTTGTTTATGTTTTTTGTTTGTTGTTGTTGTTATTTGTTGTTGTTGTTGTTGTGTTGTTTTTTTTGTTTGTTTTTTTTTGGGGGGGACAAACACTTTGCTAGGTGTACATAACTAAAATACACTAGGACTTTAAGTATTATAAATTCCGTCATGCTACTTAGAATCTGCTCAGCTGAAATGATATTACAAGTGACTCTTATAAAACACAAATACATTGAAGTAGCGATACAGCTTAAAGTATAATATGAAATCAAGCATTCCCATGCGAGTATGATAACAGGAATTAATATATAAATATTCTGCTTACTGATTAGGTTGTATATTTGTTTATTATTGAAAATTTCAAAAAAAAAACACATCCATATTTCAATTATGCATATTTTTTAAACATAAATTTACTACAATAAAAATGATTTATATGAATACATTGTACATGTACATTGAATTTTAATTGTGTTGTAACAGTGCATGAAGTACTTAATAAAATATATTATAATGATGCACGTTTATTGACGTGAACATGATCACAGTTAATATTAAGGGCATAGTTTTACGATGTGGGAAGATAGGAAAACAAAATGGTTTCAGGATATTGAAATGTATACAATATTGATATTTGGGAATGTAATTGAGGAAGAACATGACTTCGGTCAATGCGTCTACAGAAAACTTAGGGATCAATATGTAGATAACTATTGGTGTTCATTAAGCTAAATGCATGTATCATTTTTTATATATGTTTTAATACTGATAAGAAATTACTTCGAGAAACCAAAGCACCTGGCTAAATGTTATCAATGTTGATTATCAAGTTAATTAAGTTCTCTCTACATATAGCCTTAAAGGGCTAATATTTTATTTTTCATGGTAATGCATCAGAAAACACTTCTATTAACTCATTTAACTCTTTGATACCGAAATTGCAGAATAAAATAAAATAAACATCTGGTTAAGTGTGGGGAGAACCCATTCACAGTTAAGATACAAAGAAAACTAAAAACAAAACCTCTGGCCCTCAAGACCTCTTATTTAAGTAAAGGGATATTTTAACCGTTCACGTTTTTGTTGACAACTAACGCTTTTCAAAATATGGACTTCAAAGACAATATTTAAGCATATATTAACATTTATTGTAGGGTTCCAGTCGTTAGTATCTTAGTTTTAACACTTTGTTTGCAACATTTTTTTGTTATAAAAAGTGCATTTCACAAAACATGAACCAGGGGCGTAGACAGCGTTACGCACTTACGCATGTGCGTAACATCAATTTGAAAATTGAAAAATTAAATTTGGCCAAAAAATATTGATATAAGAATAAAGGGAAGATCAGCTATAGAAAGCATAGTTTCTCTGTGCTAGATAGCTTACTGAGCCTAAATCAATCACTTGTTAACTACAGAGTCGGCGGCCTCGAACCTATAAATCCCTCGAAATACACATAGTTGCTCACCATGTTAGTTCCATTTTCTATTTTTTCAGTTGATCAGTTATAGTGAAACAGACTCACCACATTAATAATCCATCATATTGGAAGCAACTAAGAGAACATTTAAAACGGATGCACTTGACATTGCATTATATTTGTTTTTAACGGTGCATGAAATATTTAATATGTGAATTATAGAATATTATAATGATACAAATTTATTGAATAGAACATGAGCACACTTAATGTGAAAGGTATAGTTTGACCTTGTTGTGAGATGGAGAACAAAATTATATCAGGATATTAACGTGTATTCGATAATGATATTTGGGAATGTAGTAGAATGTAAACATGAATTATGTCAATGAGTTTACATCAAACGTAGTGATCCTTATTAAAATAACCATTGTTGTTCATTAAACTGAATGGATATATCATATTTTATATATGCTTCAATAATGATAAGAAATGACATTAAAACCAAAGCACCTGGCTGAATGTAAACAATGTTGAAACTCAAATCAATTAAGCTCTCGCTACATATAGCCTTAAAGGGCTAATATTTTATTTTTCACGGTAATGCATCTATAACACCTATAGATAATCATTTAACTTTTTGATACCGAAATTGTAAAATAAAATAGAATTAAAGTATAAACACATGGTTTAAGTGGGAAGTAAACCCAAGCCGGTACAGTTAAGAAACAAAGAATACTGATAACAAAACCACTCGCCCACAGGGACTCTAACATAACTTTAGGAATATTTTAACCTTTAAGGCTTTTCTTGAAAAGCGCTTTTCAAAATCATGGACTACAAAGACAAAATTGGAGCATATATCAACATTTGTTGAAGGATTCCAGTCTTCAGTATCTTAGTTTTAACCTTATTATGGTTTGCCACAATTTATTTCGTCATAAAAAGTGCATTCCACAAAACATGTGCGAGTCCCTTTAGATTTATAAAATACTTATATACATTTGTAACATTACTATGTTTGGAATAGGTTTCATTTATAAACAAATAGTGGAACTAAAAGAGCAGATAAGTTATAGTTAAACAGAACTCACCACATTAATAATCCATCATTCTGATAGCAACGAAGAGAACATTTAAAACGGATGTACTTGACATCGCGTTATAATTATTTTGTAACAGCGCATGAAGTACTTAAAATGTGAATTATAACACAATGATGCAAATTTATTGACATGAACATGAACACACACAATGTGAAGGATTTAGTTTGACCTTGTGAGATAGGTTTAAGGATAATAACATACGCTATTGATATTGGGGAATGTAGTATTGGAAAACAGCTAAAGCTCACTACTAGAGTTATTCAGCTTGTTATGAGAACATCGAAAGTATTATACGTAGGCGGATATAGTATTACTCAGTCATCGGGAATATCAATCGTAACAACTCGGCTATCACCGGCAAGCTTCGAGATAGGCCAATACTGGCCGAGGTGTTCCGATTGTGGGAATATGGCGCTTGTACAGACGCTTTATTGAAACATACTTCAACAGTGAGTTAAATGTTTGTAATGATGACTGTGAGGTCCTATCGTAAAGTGAATATTAGATAACAACAGAAATGTAAGGTTATATAATTATTAAATATAGAATTATTAGTTATGTTGTGCAACTATCAAGAAAGAACTGCATGGTCAGACCATGCGGGCTGATATATACAATAATAGTTATAGTCTGTTTCACATTATGTAATTAGTATTAAGACATAATGGAACAACGTTTATCAACATCAACAACAATAACAAACCTATCATAGAAATGCCGATGTTTTACTGGTTGATATAGGCTTTTAATACCCATTAAAGGCATCATATTGGTTGGTATTATTAATTAAAGAGTTATTTAATGACAATTTGGGTGAAGGGGAGATGGATGAGCAGCAATAGTTTAGAATGTCATCCCTGACACCAAGGGACAACAGTTCTGACTGTTACCCAAATTACCATAAAATAACTGTTCTATTATTTGATTAAAATTGAATCTAAACATAAAACAGAAATAACTTATTACTACTATTTACTTCCATAACTTTTATTTTTAGACGTTTTCTACACACGTCCCAAAAGATAATAGTTAGGGTGTTCGCGGAAGTTCTTTAGCTATTTTATAACCTGATCAAACAAATTTAAACCTAGTGTTATAGAAAACGTAAATGTAATGGCGTCTAAAAATAGTTTTTTGTAAATTCCTATGACGCCATAGCCCGAGAGAAACAGCTAGCTAGCTGTTGACTAGGAAAAAGCTGTTTACTAGGGAATACTTTAATTCAAGACAATTGATAGCTTTCATGTCAAAGAGCAAAAAATAACATGTTTGTATTTATGTAACGAATCAGGTAATAAACTCCAGTGTTTTCCAATGAACTTAATCCTGCACGGTAATTAATACCCGTCCCTGTGGAGATATATGACATAAGATAGTTAAACAAGCACACACTGTGCATGGTTGAGAAGTGGAAATCGCAATGAGGAAGTTAAGTGAAAATGATAAACACATTTATTAATCTACGTTTTACGAGTTATTTGATGTATTCACATTGAAGGGGATAGTTCATGTATGTAATTTATGAATTTGATACATGCTTTAAAATTAAGGATTGGAAGGCATTGATTTTACAAGTTTGTGTTGCCAATTCAAATTTTCAAGCATTATTCGGGCGCGAATACGCGGCTGATTTCACATGATTCTGACAAAAAGAACAAAAACATAAGCCAAAGTTGCCGTATGCGTAGATGATCCTAACACTGTCAATTTTCCAGTACTAAATAAAGCACCTCAGAACGCCCAGAATGCACCAGATGGCCACAACCCTCTAGCTCAATTATGAGTCCACAAGCTACGCCCCTGTAGTTGAACAAAAACGCAGTAAGCACGTCTCTATGTAGTGTCGGTCATATCGTAAATTCATCAATACTTTCAACTTGGTAAAGTTTTTTTATTGCCTATATATATTATATAATGCATCTCTATGATAACAGCACAAAAGTGATCTGGAATTCACTCAGAATTCTAGATCATATAGCATGTCCTCGTCCTCGTGTCGGCGTTGCCGGCGCCACCTGATCCGCGAGTCTGGTGGAAACACACTTGGCTGTCAATCCCACATTAAAAATGCTAATTGTCTTCCAGGAGGGACGTTAAATGGGGGTCCTATACACTGGTGCAAGCTAAAGAACCAGGGTAGCTCTAACCAGGTTTACATTCTGTCTGTGCACTATGCTCCCAAAACCCTAAAACGACTATTAAATCTTATTGGAGCTATCGCCGAATGGGCCCTTGCAAGAGTGCGAGTATATATAAGCTTACACCCCAACCCACCCCACCCCCTACCCCACCCCCATCCCAACAAGGGTATCGAAATACCTTGAATGTTCTCTTTGAAAACTGAAAAACAAACAAACAAATAAAGACTAACAAGTGAATTTTAATGTTAAGTTTATTTGTATGATAAATAACCATACTTAAAAGATACAGTTATAATTATATTGCACATATTTTTTTTACTATAACAGCTCATGAATATGATGATGGTTTTAGACTTATAATTGCGGTTTTACAAAATAGTATTACCGCTTTTTGAAAACAGCTCTATTGGTACATGTATTGTTTTACAATGAAGTATTTGAAGTTTTGTGATAAGATAATTTAAAAATTGACTTCAATAGTGTTGTGTCTAGTTTATACTTTATGGCTATTCGATTTAAACATAATTATATCCCCCAGGGGGAGGCACTTTTAAATTGTGCCATCCCCTTTTAGAAGCAAATTTACCCTTTTGGTGTCCTCATTAGCGAAAAAAGACACCCATCTATTTACTATTAAAAAATCCCCCCCCCCCACCACCCCCGGGTTATAAGTTTAACTGGAATAGCCCTTGACTGGAATAGCCCTTAGCAAGACAACTACATTTGCTGCTTTTTTGTGATCTCATATGCCAATACTGATCGATGTGAGTAGTGAAACATATTCAGTATGTAATTGATGATATGTACAGTGAAAAATGTCATTATTACAATATGTAAATATTTAAATGGGTTAATCACAAAATTCAGACAAAAAATATACCCAAACAAACTCAACCACAACTGGAACACTTATGACATCAAAAACGCTTTAAGAAATATTTTCTGCAGTTTATCAAACAATTGAGAACTGTTCTATTATGAGTTATCTTGCATGATTTTATTGTCAGAAGGCATTGATGCCAAAATGAGCTGATTCTGTGACAATTTGTTTTAAAAAATGTCAAAACTGTCAATCTGTGAGAGTGCAGCTGTAATACACACATGAACTTTCATTTCATTATAAAAAAATAACATATATCCTTAAATGAGCATTTTATGTTCACATTGCACACAGCGTTTTAAAAAGCACCTAGTTTTTAACAAACACACACAAGCATACAGATATATTAAAACCTAAATCACACAAACGCTTTCAGAATTCAATGATAATCTGTCTTAAATCTGACACAAAATTGAACAATTCACTAAAATATCATGTTAAACATTTCACAAAATATGCTAAACATTTCACAAAATATCATATTTAAAATTTCACAAGTCATCCATGTTCAATATTTCAATCACAAACTATGCAACTCTTTCCACAAATAATACATGTTTAACATATTGCAAAAAAATGTTTACCTTTCACAATAAACAGCTTTACGTTCATGATGATAATCCTGCAGTTGAGTCATTGCATATATGACGTAGGTGAGATATATGAAGTCATAGTTTACTGTGACTGCAAACAAAGTCGTGGTGCCCATGAAGCGACACCTTAAGATGGATCAAAGTTTCTATCAAGATTTTTTCTGTTATGTACAAAATGTTAACATGAAGCTAATACTGACACTTTCAAACAATAACAAAAGGACAGATTTCTGCTATAATTGCTCAGTTGATAATTAAATAGAGTAAATAATTCATAAGGCGACTACAAGTGTACTGCTACATCTTTATCCCGGCCTGCCCCCTTTTTGCTACTGCCTCTTAATTTTTTATTACTCAAATAAAAATGTTGAATTAGGGTCTGTATTTGTGTATCGGTCCGGTATTACCCGGTTACAGCATAAAGTCATACCTGCTGTGCCAATGTATAACATTCACATGAAAAGAAGGAGAATTGTTACGATCATGTTCGTGGTTCGTCTAACAACACGTATATATGGTCCCTTATGCAATATGAAAGAGCATGAACACATCATACTCAAGGGAGAAACAGTCAGCTAAGAAAAATAACAAATAAAATATTCCCCCCCCCCCCCCCGCCCCAAATTAAAAAAAGGATGAAAATTTAGCAATCAATTTATATTGGCCTAACTACTCATGTGTAATGTATATTATTTCAGATGATATTATGCAGTCCTAACAGTACAAGAACCAACCAAAATTGATCTTCCCACTCAATTCAAATATGATCTACATGTGTTTAACAAATGTACAGATGAAATTCAACTGCGCTAGCTAATATGCAATAATACATATATATTGCACGTCCGGAAGTCAATTATATAGTTCAAAACATGAAAAGAATTATTAAATTTAAAAGAAAAAAAACATCTAAAATAACCGAAAAAGCTTAAAACATTCATATTCCAATATTACCCAAATATATATCCCAAGTCAAGAATATTTCATAACAGACACCTTAAATACTTAAAATATCAATATGCAATCCAATGTCTAAATTCAAAGTAAAATATATTGCATAACAGAAACCTTCAAATATATCCCATTGCCATATAAAACACTCCCTTCGTTAAGTTAAACTTAAATGACAGTCCTCTCAAGCTTCTGCTTCATAATTTGGATTTTCCCAGCCCGCTGCACCAGTGCTTCTTCTATTGGATCGAGACATGGACGAGGTCGCCATCGAGTCCATTTGGATACCCCCACTCCCTGCCATTGCCTGCATTTGCCTGAAACAATTATTCATTCTTAGTGTTTTTGCCTAAATAATTATAGTGTATATTGCCTGCATTTGCCTAAAACAATTATTCCTTCTTTGAGTTTTTGCCTGAATATGGCGTATATTGTCTGCATTTGCCAGAAACAATTATTTATTATTAGAGTACCGTATTTGCATTGCATTTGCCTGAAAATTATTAAATCTGTTCAACTTTAACACATACCTAAAGCTAATTTTTAGTCATAATTGCAACCAGTCTTTCGTCTTTTCTTTTTTTTGAGGTATTAATTTTGCCTTAAAATGATTGGTATTTTATTTACTACACGAGTGTTTCCTCTCCCATGAACCCCCAAAAGATTAACACAAATATTCACTTTTTTCCTTCAAGTGTCATTTTATTTGGGTTTTTTCATGTACAACCCAGCTTGAAATAAAATCTTGATTCAATAGAATTCAGGACATATTTTGGGAGAAGGCTTTGTTCTCTTGAAACTTGTATTTTATACAGCCTACAAATTCATTCATTTTTTTATTCTGGAACAGAATACAAACAAAACCTTTTTTATTAACCAACTGACCCACAATCAATCGACCAATGTTGTAATAAGGGAAACAAAGAATGTCCCTAAATATTACATTAAAGAAGTGTTTTAAATGTAATTAGATAAAAATGGAAATATATTCTAAACACTTACATGCGTCTAAAGAAAAAGAAAAGGCCGCCAAGAATCAGCACTATCAGCACCACCCCTGCAACAACAGCAGCAGTAACACCCGTGTAGCTTGAACCACTACTGCTTCCACCACTTCCAGAGTTGCCGCCAGTCAGGGCCGAATTGGAACCCACTGTAAAGATATCATGTTTAGTTTAAGCTGCAGTTCATTAAAGGAGCCAATTTGTTATTTAATATTATTATGTCAAAATTTTAAATCTGAAGGGGTGAGGCAAAAAATTGATTCATTTTTGTGATGTTATTTTAAATTTTGAAAATGGCAAAATTTAAATTCACACAATAATTTTTTTTTCAACTTTAATCTGTCAGTTAGAAGGGCCTCAAGGACAGATCGAAAAACTGGGGAAGGGGAGGGGGGCTTAAAACTCACCACCAGCTCCACAAACAATAGCGAGGCCAGACCAGGTCCCGTCTCTGAGGCACATTCTACTGTCTGTGCCCTGCGCTCGATAAAAACCAGAGTTACACTGTTGTTGGCACACAGACCCAAACTGGTACGGCGCTGTGCAGCCAGAGATCTTGCCATTCTGAGGCGCAGGGAGGGCTTGACAGGTTACCGCTGGAAGTGGGAAATTTGACATGTGCATGACTTTTTATTTGGTAATTTGGCTGTGAAAAAGCAGCCAGAAATATTGCAATTTTGAGTGGCAAGGAGGGCCTAACAAGCTATCGCTGAAAGTGAGAAAAATTAAATTTGAGATGTTAAATGTATATAACTATAATTTACTCAAATAACCAAGTTGGTATGGCAACAACTACAGCCATTTATTTTGCCCTTTTGAGGTAAGGTTAGTACTTAAAAGGTGACTCTTCAAATAGAATAGAAATAGCCTCAATGTCAATACAAAGTCTCATGAAGATCAATAGAAGTGGTTTATACTTTAGTGGCGCTGCAATAGTATAAATGATCAGAATAACAAACAAAAACCTTGAAATTGATATAGTAAACCTTGCAAAATGATCATTATGGCTAAAAAGAACCTTGCAAATGTATTAATTAACCTTGCAAAAATGGCCAGAATTACAAATTTTAACACTTGCCAATGTAATTAGTAAACCTTGCAAATGTAACGCAACTCATACCTCATAATTTATACTTACGTTGGCAAGTCATTGTAGGATTATCCCAATTAGGATTCTGGTTTGCATCAAGCGTACATGTGATTTGACCATTGGGGTTTTGACCAGAAAGGGTGTAGCCGGGGTTACAGCTTATCTGACACACGGAGCCATAGTGATTCGGACACATCCCCGACAAGATGAATCCATTCTGGGGAGCGGCGATGGAGGTGCATCTGTTTACTGAAATAAATTCAACCAGAGTTATATTGTGCCTTATATACATGTAAATATTGTCTTTGGCAACATGTGAACCAAGTTTAAGTTATGGCCATAGTCAATAATTTGCACAATGAAAATGAGGCCTATGACAATAACACCATTATTTTTGCAATACTTAAATTGTTAACTTAAAAATATACACAAGCTTAGAATGTCAAGCTATGAAAATCCTCAATTTGTGTTTTTTCAAAAGAGAATTTCTGACTGAGGTAAATATATCATTTAAGTAATTTGAAACAAAATTAAAACAGTAAACCATATTTCACGATCTTGAAAGCAGTATAGTGTTTTTTCCTTTCATAAGGGAATGGTAGCAAGGCCCTTTGAAAGAGGAAAAACATTGTTGTTATAGCAAAAAGGGAATTATACTAACATGAGTCATCTAATGTTCTAGTGTTTTTGTTTTCAAACCTTTCATTCAACAAAAATATGGTAATATTCATGATTGGCACTATAATGCTACATTTGCTAAATCTTTAGAGGTAATTTCTCCTAAAAAAATGGATTTTTTACCTTCGTAGGGGAAAAATATATACTTTTTCAGGAGGGGAATAGGGCCAAAATTTGGCCCCAGAAAAGGACCGAAAAAAACTGCAATTCATAATACCAACCTTTCACTGTGACTTTAAAAGTACATGTTGAAATAAGTCCTACACCATCTGTTGCCATAGCATTTACGCTGTAAACGCCTTCTTGTAAAGTCATTCCTGGTTGCATACTTTGGAAAAGGGTTGGGGACGTGCCAGAGTTATCCGTGGCAGTTACAGCGTTCCATGTAGCAGTTGCCATTTGTTGTCCTTGACTTGCGGTCACTGTGACGTCACTTGGGCACTGAATGGTGGGTGGGGTAACATCTGTGGAAATAGAATAATGGGAACACTTTTACAGATCAATTGTATTTAACAGCATAAGGGTCTAACCCAAAACTGAGGTTGATGTGATTGAAGCCTTTTGCTTTAATTAACTGGCTGTAACTATGACATCATGTAGGCACTGAATGGTGGGTGGTTTTACATATTTTGAGTTTAAACTCGAAACAAGAGGCCCACAAGGGCCTATGCTATAGTAGCATTACCTTTTTGGGTAATATACAGTACTCATATTCACAGGGAAGCATCAATGAACAACTCTCTATACAAAGTTGTCTCCCTTAAAAATAGGTTTGCTTCAGGCAAAGGGAAAGAACTACTACAATAATACATAACTCTCTGTACAAAGTTGTCTCCCTTAACAAATATATTTTCCATCAGGCAAAGGGAAAAAACTACTACAATAATACATATATCTCTGTTCAATGTTGTCTCCCTTAGAATATACTTCTGCTTTTCAAGGGCCATTATCCAGTCATGCATGATGGGATCTGGCTGGTTTAAGTAAGGAACCAAGCTCTCATGGATATCGTACTAGGGTATAAATTTGATTAAGATACAATCAAAACTGATGACTGTGTTTTGTTCAAAAGTTATTGTTTACAGACACATGCAAGGACAATGGACACTGCGCCATCACATAGGTCTTTTGACCTTTGGCCAGTAGAGCTAAAAAAATATTAATCAGAAAGCTTAATTTTCTGAATAGCCTAAAGTATCTACAGTCATGTATAAATAATAAGTGGCATTCATTGTGTTCGAAACTCAAACTTGCTTTAAAGCTAAGCTAAGGAATACAAATGTTGTAGTAGTTTGGATTATCACCATAATCATTTGTTATAAAGGGGGAAATGGATTTGCCTTTACCAGCTACTGTCTAAAAATAAAATGGAATAATTGTGTTTTTATTTCACCACGAGCAATTTTTCTGAAACAAAATAATAATGTGTTGCCTGACCTATATTTCCCAGAATGTTTCATTTTACTAACCTCTGCATGTTGGAGTTAATCCATAGTTACTCCACATTCCATTTCCAAAACATGTGAGTTGTGGGTTGCCAGGGAAACGGTAACCTTGGTTACACGCAACTGTACATAGTTGTCCAGGTGCCTGTTGTCCACTTGTACAAGATGAAGGGCTGATTGACCCGCCTGTGATGGTCTGAAGTGGTGGGCAGGTGCGCGCTAAAATGAAGGTGGTTTATTGTAACCATTGAATGAAACAGGCATAACTGTTCATTGTTATTCGCTCACTTAGAATATAACATTTTAGACCCAAATTTCTTAATTCCTTATAACAGGATAAAACTATGTACACTATTTTTGTTTTGGTAGACATAAGTAATTTTCTACTTAGAAAAAAATAGTTAAAAATAAAAGAATTTCAAGGGTAACCACAATTAACTATTTTTTGCTTTATAATATCAAGTCAGGGGCGTAGCTAGGGCCTAAAAGACTTGTAGGCCCGATAATTATATGTAAGTATGGAGACTTTTATATGCATATTCAACACACTTTATTGTATTTGCAATGATTACAATAAAATCAAGTAATATGCCCTGCACGTAGTTTAAATAAAAATCAAGTTTGCTTTGGTTAAAATAAAACAAACTTTTGAGTTGTTGAAAGTGTTTGAGTAGCTATTAGGTTTTATTGCATTTTTGAGTTATTCAAAAAATAAAAAAAATAAAAAAAGTTGAAGACCCAGGCCTATATATAGCTACGCCACTGCAAGTTACTTAATTAAGGTACGTTTAAGCCACAATTTCTCAAAACTTGCTCAGCCTAACCGACTTAACTAGATAATTTTATTTAACAAAATGTCTTACTGTAACTTGAATAGATTCTGATTAAAAAAAAAATACATGATTATCAGACTATCTTCAAATAGCAATAAACTAACAAAATAGTAAATATTTCACATATTATTGAAAAACAAAAATAGTGAGCTTAGCTTAATCGTGTTAAAACAGACTTAAGTAGTTTCGATGAATTGGCCCTTGATCTTTCAAGAATTTGGGCCACTTGTCAATGGTTTACTGTTTTTTTATGATTTTTTTATTCTTTGCATCAGCTTTTGAGCCTCACGGTGCTTGTGGGTGTTTTCTATAAATCGTTTTAATACTGAACCCAGGGGTTGAAAAGTAAAGAACAAAAAAGACATAAAAACCTATCTGCCCATCTTTAGAAGGTGTGTGTGGCCCTATGTTAAGACAGTAAACAAAATACAGTGAAATTTCTTACAGCTTTTACATGACTGTGACGCCTCCAAAGAAATAAAAACCTACATTTGTACCTACCCAACCTATAAAAAGGTGGGTGTGGCCCTGCGATAAGACACTAAACAAAATACAGTGAAATTTCTTACAGCTTCCACATGTGACGCCTCCCTGCTGCAAACTAAGACCAGTGGGACATAGGCATTTCTTGTTCCCATTCGCCATAGGTACACAGATGTGGCTACACCCTCCTCTACCATTGGTGCATGCATTCGTTCCTGTTTATGGATAAATGGAGTTCAGGGGCCGTATTCGATAAGCATCTTAGTGAATATTTTCAACTAAGTGAGAATTTTTGACGGTTATTTTAAATACCCGCTACTTTTCATCAGATTTATTCATATGCATATATTGTTTAGACCATTTTCTTGCTTATTTTCATATTTTTTGGTGTACAAACATTGTTTGTTTTCTTAAAATTCAAATAAGAAAAAAGGCTATTTTTCACTAAGTTGAAAATTGTCACTAAGATGCTTATTGAATACGACCCCAGGTTTATAAATCAATTGTTTTACTAAGTTATAATTGACTACACCTTCCTCTACTTATGATGGAAACTTGTTCCTGTTTACCAATGAAAGAAGTTTAGTTTATGAATAAATGGTGTATGGTTATTTCTCAGTTATGCGTGACTACACCCTTCTGTACCAACGATGAAAACATTTGTTCCTGTTTATCAATAAAAGGAGTTTAGGTTTATAAATGAAAGATACATGGTTATTTTGTAGTTATTAGTGGCTACATCCTTCTCTACTTATGGTGGAACCATTTGTTCCTGTTTACCAGTAAAAGGAGTTTTAATAATTTGGAAATAAATGATGTATGGTTATTTCTCAATTAAAAGTGATATTATCTTCTGTCACCATTGGTGCAAGCATTTGTTCCTTTTTCAAGCAATTAAAGTTAAGCTATTAAATTTAAGTCATTTTTAAGATAATATCATACCTGTTGGATTTGCTCCGTTTACATGTACATGTATATCATTCAGTCTGCCGAACCCAGGAGGGCCAAAAGTGCTCGATACGCCGCCTGATGTTGGTACTGTCATTATAGTGCTGGAAAAGGTCAAAATTGGGTTCAATACTGAGAAGTTATCTCGTATTTGTCATAATTGTGTGGAAAAAGGTAATTTTAAGTTTGGTTTCATTCTGAGATATTTATCTCATATTTAACTGTTTTGTCATTTTGTGCGGGAAAAGGTCAATGATTAGTTGAATTCTGAGAAGTTATCTCATATTTGTCATTTTGTGCGGGAAAAGGTCAATGATTAGTTCAATTCTGAGAAGTTATCTCATATTTGTCATTTTGTGCTGGAAAAGGTCAATGATTAGTTGAATTCTGAGAAGTTATCTCATATTTGTCATTTTGTGCTGGAAAAGGTCAATGATTAGTTGAATTCTGAGAAGTTTTCTCATATTTGTCATTTTGTGCGGGAAAAGGGTAATGATTGGTTGGATTCGAAGGGTAATGGTTGTTTGAATTCTGAAAAATTATTTCATATTAGTCTTTTTACGCACGTGGATGTATTTATTTGCCAGGAACCAAAACTTAAATGTGGTTGAAGAAGATTTGAAGAATATTGCCATAGATTGCGGAAAACATGGACGGTCTTCATATAACATCTTTTGTGATTTTCTTCCTTAAGTAATGTTCCAAAATTAAGTGTCTGATTGGCCATTTAATATTAGTACATAATAATGTCAAAATACTTTATTTCACAATACTTAATATTGCTATGAAAAGTTTAGGAAATTGACTAAAATTAGAAAATGACTTAAGATGATTTATAAATACGACCCCTTGGCCTGTATTCAATATTGATCTTATCCTTAGACATGCCTCAATGATTCCATTCAGCCTATTGGTCTGCTAAATATACAGGCCAATCAAAACACTTTGATTCTTATCTTAAATTCAAGTTCAATCTAACTTGGTTATAGAATAAGGCCCCAGGTCTTGTTTTGTGACTATTAATCATATCATGACTTATTTTGATGATGAAATTAACATGAGTTTCCCTTCTGAAAAAACTATGCTAGTCAGGCACTCCAAGTACAGGCAATATATTATTTGCACAAATACAATTTATACTGTAATTCACTAATTGCAGGGAAACGATGTAATGAACGACCCAAGTTTCAATTTTCCAGCCTGTTATTATATGTCCTTCAGTGTATTTGAAGTTTGAAGTCGTCAAACCGATTGTTTAATGGATTGTTTACATCGACACCGATTATGTAGTGCATAAAAAATTGGTCACCTACCTATGTTGCCAATCAGTATAGTACAGAGTCTGACCACTCAAAGCAATGCCGAAATAATGCGCTGAATTATCTGCATGCAATGTCTGTCTGTTAGAACCATCAAGACTGGCTTTTTCTATTGTATTTGTTCCGCCATCCGCCCAGTATATCAGGTTGTCTGAAAAATAAAATGCAATGACCATATTTGTTATAATAATGAATTGGAACATTTTCATATTTCGATACAACGTAATGCACTGATCTATCTGTAACAACCATCTGAGTGTTAAAGCTACTCTTTCACAGATTGAACGTTTTGACAACTTTTTAATTTTTTGTCTTGGAACAAGCCAATCTTTGCGAAAATCCATGGAAACCAGTTTTATAAGACTGCTGACAAAAAATTGGATCGCAAATTTTTATATTTAAGTTAAAAAAATTATGTTTTATGCATTTTTTTTAAACCGTTAGTAACGGTTTAAGCCATAAAACATTAATTTTCGGGCGGAAATATGAAAATCTGCAATCTGCTCTTTCCAAGACAAAAAATAAAAAAAGTTGTAAAAATGGTAAATCTGTGAGAGTGCAGCTTTAAAGGCACCCAAATTCTATCTATTTTTAAGATGTTTTTACTTGAGGAAAATTAGTACTATAAAAACTGTAACAATTTATACAAGTTTATAGAGGATAGTTGTTTGTTTCAGAGTAAGATTGAATATATTTCACCATGTGAGCAACAAAAATATTCACTTTTGGTGTTCACAAGGTGAAATATATTGCTATCTTACACTGAAACAAACATTTTTTTTTTATTATATTCTTAAAATTTTGAGTCAAAGTTAATTATTTACTCTTTTCAAGAAAACACGTGCCAATTTGTAAGCACACATAACATCTGAAATAATGTCTTTGAAATTGTGTCTCAGCCCTGTGCATGCTGGCTTCTGATTTGGACCTGAGAGCGGGCTAAAATTTTAAAACAGTGAAAAACACAAATTTGATATTTTCACTGTTTCAAACAGTGAAATATCAATTTTATTTCACTGATAAATTTCTTTAAATCAACTGGAAGCATATAAGAAACCAAGTTGTCTGAACTTTTTAATTACTAATATCCACAATGTTTAAGCATTTAATAATTATTTTCAAAATCCTAAAAAATCACAAACTTACTTTTGGCATCAACAGCGATTCCGTTTGGCCAAGTTAGCCTCGTGTTGACAATCACTTGTCTGTTAGATCCATCATAGTTAGCGTACTCGATCTTGGCTTGTCTGCCCCAGTCACTCCAGTAAACTCTCCTGGAAATTTTAAATGTTAAACTCTGTGACTTGCAATCTTAAAGCTGTACTCTCACAGATAAAAGATTTTGACAACTTTTGTAATTGTTGCCTTGGATTGAGCTAATTTTTGTGAAAATGCATTGAAACCAGGGATATAAAAGACTGCTGACAAATACCGGTAATCAGATCGCAAGTTTTCATATTTATGGTCAAAAATAGATGTTTAATGCAATTTTCTTCAGTGTTACTGACACATAAGATATATGAAAATCTGCAATTTGATCTTTTGCCAGCAGTCTTTTATCACTGGTTATTAGATATTTACACAATTGGCTCATTCCAAGAGTTTTGAACTGTAAACAAACATACACTTGTGCGCCATGTGAATGTCTTTCATTTGCTTATTATCAATTTGTTATACTGGGTGGGAGCGGGAGAGCTGTCCAATCCCTTAAGAACATTTTGAAGAATACATTAATGTAAAACGTTTTCAAGGATTTTGTAATTTTTGAAAGCCAACGTTCCTTAAAATTACAACAAACATTAACCAGATCCCCTTAGCCTTTAATTGTTATTCCTGATTTCGAGATTTTAGCACTTGCCATTTTAGGAGCACCAGATGCCAACAATACCATGACTTTTTTCTCTGAAAACCAGATGAGCTAAGAACAGTTCTGTGAAATCACTTACATGTTGGTAGGATCCACAACAATGGCTCTCGGCTCATCCAAGCCTTGGTTGATGATTATGGACTGGAAGGAACCGTCCATCGTCATGACAGCGATGATGTCACTTCCTGTGTCTGTGTAGAACAGAAGCTGGGATACAGCATCTACTGCTATGCCATCTGCTACTGAATCTGAAAGTGAAAGATGGTGGTCGTAAAAACAGCCTGTACAACAACAGTTGGATGGATGGATGGATGGATGGATGGATGGATGGATGGATGGATGGATGGATGGATATGAATAGATGGATGGATGGATGGATGGATGGATGGATGGATGGATGATGGATGGATGGATGGATGGATGGATGGATGGATGGATGGATGGATGGATGGATGAATGGATGGATGGAATGGAATAGGATGAATGGATGGATCAATGGATGGATGGATGGACTACGATCTGTGCTTCCTGTGACAAAAAAAGTATAAGTGAATCAGTATAAAAGTCAAAGAACAATATACTGGTTGTCCGGTTAGCACACTTGCTTCTAACCAAGGCGACCCGGGTTTGATTCCTGGCCTGGGCACATGTGAGTTTGGTTAGTGGTCACCAACCCGGAAAAGTGGGTTTTCTCCGGGCACTCCAGTTTCCCCCACAACACAAGACCACACTCTCGCGCAACATCGTGCCAAAGAGAGTAACTTAGGATAAGTTATCATAACTTCTTTCACATTCGTTGTAAAAATATATAATGTTTAAACTAAAGAAAAAATAAAGGACCAAAATAATTTAAAATATCTTACTGTTTGGTAATATTCGGATGGTCTTTGAGCTCATCCCATCCAGCGAAGCACTGCGAATAAGTTTGCGGCCCACATCCGTCCAGTAAATTCTTTCTCCGATGTAGTCATAATCGATAGCTATAGGATTGTTATGGCTCGGTAATGGAATCTAAAAATAGATTACAGAATGTTTAAAATAGGCACATTTTAAAATAAAATTTTGAAGTCAAAGATAAATTTTACCCCAAACGGTTGAAAGGGTATTCGAAAAGAATATTCAAACCCTGCGCAGGGTTTTCTGTGGAAACTCGGTAACCTCGTTTCCGCAAAACACCCTACGCTCGGGTCGGGATGCACCTATCTTACACCCTCTGCATTGGAAGATACTTATAATCTGACACATGCTGCCATGGTAGATGCTTTTCCTCCCACCTCAGTTATACAAAATATAGTAAAAATGCATTTTAATTTTTTTTTACATATGGGTACATTTTTATCAATGCCCGTGGGCAAGATAAGGAATTCCAGGCCTAAGAAAAGGCCTGCTCATGATCAATATTTAGGAAAACATTCAATTCAAACCATGCAATGGCAATCAAATATTCATTTTGAAATCATAACTTACAAAGAATGAAATCTTACTTTGACGTAGCTATGTGAGTTCATGTCCATTCGGAAGATGGCTTTGTTAGTGGTGTCGGTAAACAGCAGAAATTGATCTGGGACCGTTGCTGTAATGTATGTATGATAAAAAATAGATAGCTTTGTTTTAAGATGTTTTAAACCTAAGTTATCATTTTCTGCTTTTTTTGGTTAGAAAATGGGGTTAATAAAAACTTTAAAGAGTCCAAATTAAATCTTCTTTTTTTATTCCTCTGTATTAAAAACCTTGCTTGACCGGTAAGCGCAGTGGTTACCGCACTCACTTCTCATCTAGGCGAACAAGGGTTTGATTCCTAGCCTAGGCCCATGTGAGTTTGGTTTGTGGATATGTGGAATTCCTTCGTGTACCCAACACTGTGCCAACAAGAGTGAATAACCCTTTGCATGCTAGGTAAATTGTCGTCTGCTCAAAAATGTCGTTCTAAATTTCAAAAATTCTAAATTTCTATCAATTTACTTAAAACTTTGGGGATATATTGACTGAGTGGCAAACAGCTTGGAACCTGGTTCTAAATTTCAAAAATTCTAAATTTCTTTCAATTAACTTAAAACTTTGGGGATATAATGACTGAGTGGCAAACAGCTTGAAACCTGACCAGGCGCCGAGTTACTCGGTGTCTGGTCTGGTTCCAAGTTGTTTGCAAAGCCTTTAAAATCGCCATCAGCAGCCTAAGGGTTAAAATTAGAATTTGTTTCACAATCGCCATCAGCAGCCTAAGGGTTAATATTAGAATTTGTTTCACAATCTTTAAATTAATAAGTTTAAATCAATTTAAACAAAGGAACTAACAAAAGCCTAGCAATAAGTTAATGACCAAAAAAAACACTTACAGAGAAGATTAAATCTGAAAATCTCAGAAAAATCCATCTTACATCAAACATTAGAGACTCAACTAACATGACACACGCAACACTTGACTAACATAAAATGTATGAGACCCAACTTGCATAAAACACACAAGACCTGACTTTTATAAAACACACAAGACCCAACTTATATAAAACACACAAGACCTGACTTATATAAAACACACAAGACCCAACTTATATAAAACACACAAGACCTGACTTTTATAAAACACACAAGACCCAACTTATATAAAACACACAAGACCTGACTTTTATAAAACACACAAGACCCAACTTATATAAAACACACAAGACCTGACTTTTATAAAACACACAAGACCCAACTTATATAAAACACACAAGACCTGACTTATATAAAACACACAAGACCCAACTTATATAAAACACACAAGACCTGACTTTTATAAAACACACAAGACCCAACTTATATAAAACACACAAGACCTGACTTTTATAAAACACACAAGACCCAACTTATATAAAACACACAAGACCTGACTTTTATAAAACACACAAGACCTGACTTTTATAAAACACACAAGACCTGACTTTTATAAAACACACAAGACCCAACTTATATAAAACACACAAGACCTGACTTTTATAAAACACACAAGACCTGACTTTTATAAAACACACAAGACCTGACTTTTATAAAACACACAAGACCCAACTTATATAAAACACACAAGACCTGACTTTTATAAAACACACAAGACCTGACTTTTATAAAACACACAAGACCTGACTTTTATAAAACACACAAGACCCAACTTATATAAAACACACAAGACCTGACTTTTATAAAACACACAAGACCTGACTTTTATAAAACACACAAGACCCAACTTATATAAAACACACAAGACCTGACTTTTATAAAACACACAAGACCTGACTTTTATAAAACACACAAGACCTGACTTTTATAAAACACACAAGACCTGACTTTTATAAAACACACAAGACCCAACTTATATAAAACACACAAGACCTGACTTTTATAAAACACAAAAGACCTGACTTATATAAAACACACAAGACCTGACTTATATAAAACACACAAGACCTGACTATTATAAAACACACAAGACCCAACTTAAATAAAACACAAAAGACCCGACTTACAGGAAACACATGAGACACCCGCATCCTCCTGATGACCACAGTTATGGGCACCCCAGCCATTGGACACACATTGGGCAAGAGAAGCCTCTGTTCCTCTACAGTGGACATTGTCCAGCCAGATACGGCCAGTACCTTGACCATAGTAGCCTGAAACCCTTGCTGCTGCACCAATTCTGAAATAGGATATAAATTACATTAACTGTTGGGCCCTTTCGGGGGGATGTGATACACATTTAGCAAGCATAGGCTTTGAGCCTCTACAGCGGACATTGTCCAGCCAGATACGGCCAGTACCTTGACGATAGTAGCCAGAAACGCTGGCTACTGCACCATTTCTGAAATAGGATATAAATTACATTAACTGTGAGGCCCTTTGGGGGATAAGATACACACTCAGAACAGGCTTTAAAGCTGTACAGTGGACATTGTCCATTGTGTGAGACCCTACAAGAAGATAATATACAGCCTGAGCAAGAAGAGCCTCTATACCTCTACATTGGACATTGTCCAGCCAAATAGGGCCACTACCTTTACAACAGAAGCCAGAAACACTAGCAGCAGCACCTGGATGGAAATGCACCAATTTCCAAATTAAAAAAATGTACCGTAGAATTGCTAATAAACATAATTTAAGCAAAATGGGACGATTACATTTGTACCATGTTTAGGAGTGTTTCCATTGTTTTCATTTCCCATATCAAACCAGTAGGTGGAGTAACTATTACTGTTTTAACATATTACATATTCAGGGTACTTTCTACATCATTTTTCAAAATATCATGAAAACTAGACAGTTTATTAAAAATTGTACAAAATCAATAAGGTACAGCTTGTTAAAAATATTACAATCAAAATAACAGTCCTATTACCCAGAGTATCCCAACATTCTGCAGACAACAGAGGCGTCAGAGGAGTTCCAACTATCGTCACAGACTGTTCCCCATTCATTGAAGGCAAAAACCTCCACCCTACCCTCGTATGCACTGTTTCCACCGACCAGTCTTGCAGACGTTGATCCAGTTGGTGGGGTGGACAGGGGGATCCTGGCGGTGGTTGTGGTGGTGCCCTGTGGTGCTATAAATAGAATTTGGTGAATATTTTGTTACCCCGAAGTGCTTCAAGTAACATGTAAGCTGAGCAAATTTGCGAATCTAACTAAATTTCACTAATGGTTATAGGAGATTGAAAATCAATAGACAATTGATAAATAATCAAAAAAATTATGCTTGTATAAAACGCAACACATTTGGGGTTTTTTGCCTCATTATTCTATAATGACAAGTTTCTTATGAATTTCTGACATGCCTGCTTTGTTATTTTAAAATATCTTGCATTGATTATTTGAATTAAAAATAAATCAACAGGACCTAAGGATACATTTTAAATGATGGAGTGTGGCTGATGCTCGACTTTTTTGATTGATTTTAGATTATAATTGATCATGAGAAAAACACCAGCTTAAAGGCAGCCTTGCATTATAAAACACTTACATGAGAATCAGACAACATTTACTCAAAAAGAAGGCAGCTCTTTTTAGGAGCATACAACAATTACTCAAGGAGCAGTAAAAACTTACTAGAGGAGCAGGCAACATTTAGTCAAGGAGCATTTAAAATTTACTAGATGAGCAGTTAAAACTTACTAGAGGAACAGACAAGATTTACTCAAGGAGCAGCGGAAACTTACTAGAGGAGCAGACAACATTTACTCAAGGAGCAGTTAAAACTTACTAGAGGAGCAGACAACATTAACTCAAGGAGCAGTTAAAAATTTAGTAGAGGAGCAGACAACTTTTACTCAAGGAGCAGTCAACACTTACTAGAGGAGCAGTCAACACTTACTAGAGGAGCAGACAACACCCACATCCTCGCTATGGCCACAGTTATTTGAGCCCCATGGTGTGCGATGAGTACAATCAGCGATGCTCTGCTCAGATCCTGTGCACGCAACATCGTCAAGCCAGATCTGAGTTGGCGCTGTCGGGTAGCCGGTGAGACGTGTAATAGCATGAGCACCAGCTCTAAAAGAAATGATGTATTTGAATTATAAATTATGTTAAATCATTGTATAGGATGCACCTTTTCCCCCCCGGAATTCCCATCAATAAAATGCATCTTATATATAGTATTAGGTTTTTGATGTTGTTTTTTTGCATTTTATACCTAGTATTATGCTTTTGATGTTTTTTTTGCATCTTATATATTGTATTAGGCTTTTGATGGGTTTTTTTTATCTTGTTTATAGTATTAGGCTTTTGATGCGGGTCCATTTAAGGCCCAAAAATGTTTATTTACATTTGACTTCAAAGGGACGCTACTTACATTAATTGATGGATTTAGTTATATTAACAGTATAATATCGAGCCAGGTTAGCATCAGATGACGACAACAAAAAAATTAGATAATTATTTTGTAGTTTTAAATTTTACGAAAGTTATTACAAAGTATGACTGCTGCTGATTTTGATATTTTTTCTCTGCGTCCTATATATGCTATTAGTGATATTAAGTTTTATGTGGTAAGTGAAACATGCAATCCCATATAATTATATTTAACATCCTGTAGCCAGATTTTGAAGACAGTTCACAACATCAGCCTCATATGCAAATATGTTACATAACAGTGTGCGAAATTAACGGTAGCCCGATCGCCCGTGGTGACGAAAAATTGACCCAGGCTACGAAAAAATCCCTTAAGGTAGCCCGACTGGCGATGAAATCATCGGGCTTGTTGGTTAAAAAAAATTGTCGGGTAAATGTTTACCTCGACACCGTTGACCGACTTCCGGATAATCTCTCATTGTTATGGATATTTTCTGTTGCAGTAATCTCCCTTGTCAAGCAATTATACGCTATATACTGCTTGAAAATTATTATTTTGACGGAAATCATATTTCGGACTGTCAATAATTTTTTTTTTGTTTTAGTGAGATATTAAAGTTTGGATGTTGTTTTTGTTGTGTGTTTTTTTTTTTTAAATAATCACCGAAAATTATGAAATAGATGTTTGTAAAATCCTGTCACTAATGCCACAAGCAGCACATGTTGACAGGACTTCCATCCTCCCCCTTCATCAACAATCCAACTGCCTTGACAGAACCAGCCCCCCCCCCCATCGAACCACCACCAGCCCCCCTGCCCCCTGGCAACACAGGACCACACAACCACCATACTTGCATTTTATACAAAATATAATAAGATACTGTACAGTTGTCATATCATTCCTTGTTTTTAACCATACAAGGTACTCAAGATGCGTTTTTCTGTTAACCGGTGGGCTATGGAAGTCTGGCTTGGGCTACAGAAATCTCAAAGTCTGTAGCCCCATTGGCTACCAGGTAAAAAAGGTTAATTTCGCACACTGCATAATATAATGTGTAAGCACTGTTTTAGCTTATCTTTATATTTTTTTACAAAATCTCAAAAAAAGTAAAACTTACTTGATTTATACGGGAATTTTAGGGCCATCTGGTGTCTAGTCCCTTTAAAGCTGCACTCTCACAGATATACCAGTTTTACAACTCTTTTATTTTTTGTCTTGGAAAGAGCAAATTTTTGGGTCAATATCTGCAAACCAACGATGAAAGATTGCTGACAAAAGATCAGATCACAGATTTTCCTATTTCTGTTCGAAAATTATTGTTTCATGTTTTAAGAAAAACGCATAAAACATCAATTTTTGAACTTAAATATAAAAATCTTCTATCTATTTTATGTCAGCAGTCTTATACAACTGGTTTCCATGCATCTTCCCAAAAATTGGCTCGTTCCAAGACAAAAAATTAGAAAGTTGTCAAAACGTTCAATCTGTGAGAGTGCAGCTTTATCCCTTTAGCACATAGGCAAATGCCCCTTTAACAGATATTTCTTGTTCTCTGGCAACATGTGTATCAAGTTTCATTTAAAAGCTTTAAGTTTTTGATGAATTGCCAAGGTTAATGGTTTTGCATATATGACAATGTTGACAATGACATTAAGGAATGACGTCACCATTACGTCATATGTACTTCCGTTGTGTGGAAAACTCTCAATAAAAAAAAAATGTTCTTATGATTGATAGACATGTTTTCACATGCTCAATACACTGTAAATCAAAAATATCATTATTGCTGAAACTTTTATACCTTAAGTATCTATTATTGCTTGATTTATCATTTAGTGTAAAGATTAAAGCATAAACCGCTGCCCTATAGTTGAAAGGTCATTTTGGAAGAACTGTCATGGCGGATGGTGCAATTTTTAGAGTCTGTTTTTCAAGTTGAGTGATTTTTCTTAGGAATAACTTGACCCCCCTTTTTTATTGGCTTAAAATGTAATTTAAAGCTTGTACTTAAAGAATATATATGGTTATCATAGCCTGCATTCGCTCGAAATGCCTTTAAATGTTGTCTAAAAGTTATAATTTTACATTGAATTATATAGGGAATAACAATGGTGGTGTGTAACCTAAAAGCTCCACTCACACAGATTTTTTTGTCTTGGAATAAGCCAATTTTTGAGTGAATGTCTGGAAACCAGTGATTTAGCAGTTTTTCATAGTTATGTTTGAAAATTGATTGTTAATGCCGATAAACTAATTTTTTAAAAGTGTTAGTAACCCTTTTAGCCATTAAACATCAATTTTCTACTATGAATATGAGAAACTGCAATCTTTTGAGTTTTTTGTCAGCAGTCTTAAATCACTGGTTTCCAGACATTCACGAGAAAATAGGCTCATTTCAAGACAAAAAAAAGTTGTCGAAACAGTCATTCTGTGAGAGTACAGCTTTAAGGCTATCCCAATTCTTCAACCTCTTTTTAGCCAAACAATATGAAAATAAATACTAACGTAGGGTAGTTCAACATCCTGCACACAACAACAGCATTTCTGTCAGAGAACCCATCGTCACAGACTGTACCCCACGTCCCGTTGTGTAAGATCTCGACACGTCCACGGTACTGGCTTGTACCTCCAACCAGTCTAACATTAGAAGCTGCAGCTGAAATTTAAAGCACGTTTTTATAAGTACTCGGCAATAAAACTCGAAACTTGTACTGGGCCAATATTCATAGAACAATAAATTATATTCAGCCATTTATTTACTTAAAGCTGCACTCTCACAGATTGACAATTTTGACATTATTTTTTATCTTTCTCAGAATAAGCTGATTTTTGCATTAACACTTTGAATTCAGTCATTTATTAACATAAAGCTGCACTCTCACAGATTGACAGTTTTGACATGGGTTTTTTTCTGTCTCAGATTAAGCTGACTTCGGCATTGACGCCTTCAATTCAGTCATATAAGAAAACTCACAATAGAACATATCTCCATTGTTCGAAGAACGGCCGAAAATTCCAATTTTCTTACAGCATTAATAACACGCTAAGCCATAAAACATCTATTTTGGCTATAAGAAAACTATGCTGAAAGTTACATAACATTAATGAAAATGGGGTATTTTAGATATTACAAATTTATTACATCATATGACATTTTCAATGTTGACTATCATTTATAAAACCAGCTTACGTGCATTAGAACAGATTACACCAACGTCTTCTGAATGTTGACAGTTGTTAATGCCCCATCCTTTGTTGTCGCATTGAAGGAGGTTCGACTCAGTCCCGAGGCAGTTCAAGTCGTCCAGGAGGATCGGGCCAGACCCCTGACCAAACTGGGTAGAACTGCTGGCCACTCGTGCATTAGCCCTTGAAATTATCAGACAGTTAATAAATTCAGATTTTTTGTCCACATATTTTTCCCAAAGACCCATGACATGACTAACGTTTTTGTTATACCTTACAAGGAAGATCAGTTGAGACTGGCTTTGCTATTTTCAGACTGTCCAAATGTTTTATGGACTGCTGACATAATTAAACAGTTGAGACTGGCTTTGCTATTTTCATAACGCAAAAATTGTTGCAAGTAAACATATCAAAAGCGCTTTAAAGATATTGAATGGTTATAGAAAAAAATGTCTGGTATACTATAGGGAATAACAGACAACTTCCGGCCATATGTCAATATACATATCATACTACCAGCCAGTCAAGAAAAGGACCTCCCCTGAACCTTGGTCCATATACACTTATATTATACCTTACATAAATGTGTCCCTTCTTTGTGTATATAAAGTTGATCAGTCCGTATATAAATGTATTTTAATAAGAATCCAGTTTTTATGACGTCAGCGGTCCATATCATGTTTTTGGCCGGTCCGGACCTCGCCAAAAAATAATATGGTTCGCTGACGTTATACGATATGGACTGCTGACGTCATTAAACTCTTGAGTGCTGCTTGTAATTTTCACAAAGACATTTTTTCGCAAGAAAAAATATTAGATTTGTATAATAAAACGCATCAAAGGCACTTTAAAACAAGAGATGTTTGTCAAACATTATGCCCCCCCCCCCCCCCCCCCCCCCCCCTGAGCGCCATGTTGTCAGGATTATATGGACAATTGAATGAAATATGCATGGACCGAAATGACAGCTGATTTGTTACTGTTTTAAGATTATGACCATTAAAGTGTGAGGATAAAGTGTGTTATGACCGTCATGACCTTTGACTCTATGAACTCAAAATCCAGAGTCATGAGCTGGTCACCAGAAACCTAAATGTCAAGTTTGAGGGCCATGGGTGCAGGCATTGTCAAGTTATCAAAAGACAAGTTTTTTTCGTTCAAGGTCACTGTGACCTTGACCTTTGACCCGATGACCCCTTAAATCATAAGGGGTCATCTACAAGTCAGATGCAACTCCAAGTCAAGTTTGAAGGCCATGGGTTCAGGCATTGTTGAGTTATCACTCGGACAACCTTTTACCATTCAAGATCACTGTGACCTTGACCTTTGGCTCTATGAATCCTAAAATCAATAAGGGTGATCTACTGGTCAGGCTTAACATCCATGTCAAGTTTAATGATCGTAGGTTCAGGCATTGTCGAGATATCATTGGGGGAAGATTTGTTAACTTTTTTGCATTAAAGGTTACTGTGACATTGACCTTGGCCTGATGACCCCCAAAGTCGATAGGGGTCATCTACTTGGCAGGTCCAACCTTCATGTCAAGTTTGATGACCATAGGTCCAAGAATTGTCGAGTTTGCTTTCAAGGTCACTGTGACCTTGACCTTTGACCCCTAAAATCAATAGGGGTCATCTACTGGTCAGGCCCAACCTCCATGTCAAGTTTGAGGGCCATGGGTGCAGGCATTGTTGAGTTATCACTTGGACAACCTTTTATCATTCAAGGTCACAGTGACCTTGACCTTTGGCCCAATGACCCCTAAAATTAATAGGGACAATCTTCTGGCCAGGCTCAACCTCCAAATCAAGTTTGAGGGCCATGGGTGCAGCCATTGTCAAGTTATCACTCGGATAACCTTTTACCATTCCAGGTCACTGTGACCTTGACCTTTGGCCCAATGACCCCTTAAATCAATAGGGACCATCTTCTGGCCAGGCCCAACCTCCAAGTCAAGTTTGAGGGCCATGGGTGCAGGCATTGTCGAGTTATCACTCGGACAATCTTTTACCATTCCAGGTCACTGTGAACTTGACCTTTGGGCAGATGACCCCCCAAAACATAGGGGTCGTGTCCTGGTCAGGCCAATTCTCCAAGTCAAGTTTGAGGGCCATGGGTGCAGGCATTGTTGAGTTATCAATCGGACAACCTTTTACCATTCAAGGTCACTGTGACCTTGACCTTTGGCCCAATGACCCCCAAAAACGATAGGGGTCATCTACTGGTCAGGCCCAACCTCCAAGTCAAGTTTGAGGGACATGGGTGCAGGCATTGTTGAGTTATCACTCGAACAACCTTTTACCATTCAAGGTCACTGTGACCTTGACCTTTGACCCATTGAGCCCAAAAAACAATAGGGGTCAGCTACTGGTCAGGCCCAACCTCCAAGTCAAGTTTGAGGGCCATGGGTGCAGGCATTGTCACGTTATCACTCGGACAACCTTTTACCATTCAAGGTCACTGTGACCTTGACCTTTGGCCTGATGACCCCCAAAAACAATAGGGGTCATCTACTGGTCAGGCCCAACCTCCATGTCAAGTTTGAGGGCCATGGGTGCAGGCATTGTTGAATTATCACTCGGACAAGCTTTAAAATTTTATTACCATTAAAGGTCACTGTGACCTTGACCTTTGACCCGATAGGGGTCATCTACTGGTCAGGCCCAACCTTCATGTGAAGTTTGATGACCATACGTCCAGGAATTGTTGAGTTATCACTCGGACAAGCTTTGGTCTACCGACGGACCGACCGACCGACCGACATGCCTGTGCAAAGCATTATACCCCTCTTCTTCGAAGGGGGGCATAATTATTAAGTGGTAAAAAAGTGTTTGGTATAATATAAGAAATATAGCGCTCCACTTCGGGCCATATGGCATTATATTATACCTCACATAAATTTGTCCCTTCTTTGTATTTATAAACTTGATCGGTCCGTTTATCACTGTATTTTAATGAAAATCTAGTTTAATGACGTCAGCGGTCAAAAATTTGTCGCAAGTATACATTACTAGCTTTGTTCAATAAAAATCATTTAAATCGCTTTAAAAATATTGAATTGTATCAGGGTTTGCCCTTGTGGTCTCTGAAGTCTAATACAAGAATTCTGCAAATAGGATGTGTTGCCTATCAGGAGCCAAAAGGTCACTGTGACCTTGAGCTTTGACCTAGTGACCGTAAAATCATTCGGGGTCATCTACTGACCACGATCAATGTGCATAACAAGTTTGAAGACTCTACAACACGTTGTTCAAAAGTTAAATCGGCAACTAAAGTGTGAGGCAGACAAAGACGAACAATACTTAATGTGTGTCTGCCATGCTTTGCAGAGGACATAAAAAATTGACTTTTTTTTCTTTGAAAGACTAGATTCCCTTCAAATCATGGCCATATCATGAAATTAAGTTGTTTTAAAATATTAATATATTTCACTAGTTAAAATAAAATCGTACACACACATACAATTTATTTATTGTAAACGTTTGGGCATAACGCCTTCATCAGTACATATACTAAACAATATTAACAGAGGGTTATGACAATGTCATTATTAACAGTTAAATAACAGCACGTCTTTTGGGGGCAAAACGAATGACGTCAATAAAGATAAAGACTTATTTTACAGACACATGCATTTGTATTAATATTATTTTTAATAAATCAAGTTTATTTCCAAAAATACCTAGAGAATCCCAGCATATTACAAGCAACACCCGCCTCCGCTGTTCCAAAACCATCATCACAAACTGTTCCCCATGTATTGTTGTAGAAAATCTCTAGCCGACCCTGGTTAGGCTGACTTCCACTATTAACAAGCCGGATCTGAGCAGTTGGGACTGAAATTACAAATAAATATAAAATTATTTACCCCACTTAAAACCTATACCCTACCCTAATTAGGCTAACTTCCACTATGAATGAGCCGGATCTGAGCTGTGGGGACTACAATTACAAATAAATATATGCAATTATTTTCCCCATCAAAAACCTATACCCTACCCTGATAAGGCTGACTTCCACTATGAATGAGTCTGATCTGAGCTATCAGGGACTTAATTTACAAGGTATAAATTTATTTCCTCTCAAAAAAAACTACCCTAAGTAGGTTAGGCTAACTTCCACTATGAATGATCTGGATCTAAGATGCAGGGACTAAAATTAAAAATGTATTCATTTATTTACCCCACCTTCGGACAACTTATAAAGGTTAAATACATATTGCTGCTGGTCAAGTAGGCCTAAAAAAAATACATGTGGTTCGGGTTACCCCACCCTACCTACATGTACGAAATAGGCACTGACCTAAACTTTTTTATTGTCAGTTGGTAAAATGTTTTTTTCCTCTTTTTTTGTAAGTGCGTTGTTTAATATTTAGTTTAAAACCTATATATTATATTATTATATATACAGAAGACATTATATATTATACAGAAGTTAACATTAACACCATTCTGCATTGACAAAGTTCGTACATAAAGCCTAATAAAATAAAAAAAATACCTACCCTCCCTGTTTTTGAAAAGGATGTAACCCTAACCAAACCAATTTTGTTTTGGCCTTAGCCAGGAATAAACAAAACCTTATATTGAATTCCAGATAGCAACAATTCACTTACCGCTACAAATGACTCCTACATCCTCGTTATGGCCACAGTTGTTCTGACCCCAGCGTCGGAACATGCAGGCGTCGATCGCCGTTTCATCACCTTGACAATTCACATCATCAAGCCATATCGGGTCTACACCAGCACCGAAAAAGGCCTTCTGACGTACAGCCACATTGCCCCTGGAAATAAATAGACAAATCACATCATCAAGCCATATCGGGTCCATACCTGGACTGAAAAAGGCTTTTTGGCATACAGCCACATTGTCCCTGGAAATAAATAGACAAATCACATCATCAAGGCATATCGGGTCTATACCAGGACCGAAAAAGGCCTTCTGACGTACAGCCACATGGTCCCTGGAAATAAATAGTTTTTGTTTAAATACAGTCGAACCCCGTTTGCTCGAACTTGCTTGGCTTGATTTCCTCGTTGGCTTGAACTGGATGTAAAAGACCGAACTCTTTATACTGAAGGCAAGCATTCCCACTTGGCTCAAATTTCCTGAGGCTAGATGTATTTTCGCTGGTCCCCAGGAGTTCAAGCCAACAGGGTCCAACTGTACATGTTTCTATTTTAGAAATGCGTTTCAGATTATTGGCATTTGATATTTGATTATTTAAATATAATAATTTCTAATGATCACAAGAATATGTTATGTTTTACAAACTTTTATCTCTTAACTTTTCGGCAAATTATGTATTCATCCATTATTTTTTTTACCACTTTTAAGGGAATGATACGGGAAAAATAGCTTCGTTTTGGCAATAAAGGGGGAAATACTAAGGTGATTCGCATAATGTTCAACAAATAGTTGTCAAACCTTTTTTTGAACAACCTATCCAAATATTCATAAATATAATATTATAAATAAAAAAAATATAATGAATTTCAAATAGCAAGAAACATCAATTTACCTATAACACACTTGGATATTAAGTAATATCAATAACTTATTTAATGTTATGATAACTTACGTAGGAAATCCCAGCTGTCGACACACGACCATAGCGAAGTTTCTATTTGTCTGATCGTCACAGATCGTACCCCACGTTCCATTGTGAAATATTTCAACGCGACCCTCTGATCGTGTTGTGCCATTGCTCAGTCGAATAGGACTTGCATTTATTGTCCCTGAGAAAGGAAAAGAAAATCGATATAAATGCAAATAGGAAAACTGGCTTTGAAAATGTGTACATTCCTTAGTGAAAAACCTCGACGTGACCCTCTTACTGTGTTGTGCTGTTATGTTGTCAAATAGGACTTGAAACTTTTTTTGCTCGAAAGGAAAAAAAAAAAAAAATCAAATCTTAACAAGGCTTTAAAATTGTAGGCGTTCCTTAGTGAAATACTTTTGACACCACACTCTGATTGAGCTGTTAATTTTAGTAGTCATAAAGGACTCGCAACAACCATACGAACAAAATTAATATATGGCTAATTTAATTCTAACATTTCTAAGGAAAACCTTACTATTAAATCATAGTTTGTCATGTATTATATGGCCCTTATAAAATACTTTCACATTCCAATACTTTGACATGACAACCATAAGATCTTGATGAGTATCGTTATTCAATCAAATAGGACTTGCAACAATCCTGATTGAAAATATTTCCAGTTCCATTCCAAAATGGCTATGAAAAGTTGCCCATTGTATTGTGAAATACTCGTACACGATCCTCAGATCTCGTTGTGCTACTACGTTATAAAGGATTAGAGGAGACGGGGAGCTGTGGGGCAGGGGGACCTTTCCCATCAAAGCAATTTTACCTGTTTCAAATCCTGTTCAAAGGTGCTTTTAGATTGCAGTAAAACCAACCGAAAATATGTAGGAAGTGAATGGGTGAATTGAGAATGAACAATAACATCAGATAGTGAAGTCTAAATAAAAAGACAATGTTTTACTTAAAAATATATTTAGATATAACACTTAATTAAAAGACACATATATATGTATGTATCAAATTACAAAGAAGAAAGCTCTTTAAAACACTGTTGAATACTGTTAATTGATAAAACATATAAATAATGATTTGATGAACATTATGTATATCATATATGTTTTCCTTTAATTAAAAGCATAACATTACCCTGACGAGCTTAACCATTACATAATGTGTGGTATCGCAGTGGGATCTCTTGTATCTCACTCTTTTTCTTCATGCCTTCTATTATCTGGATTTAACTGGGAAATATAATTTCCTTTATTTGAAATTAAGAATAAGAAAAAAAAAAAAATTCCTCGATTTGATGTAATGTCCAGTAGATGGCATGATATTAGTTCTACACGGGTGGCTTTAGGCTCTAAATAGTCATTCAGCTTCGGAACATTAGACTGAACGGATCAAGTTTTAAAAATTAATTTGTTAAATTATATAATTGTAGTAATTTGGATAAGGTAAAATGTTTGGATCAGCATTTAGTGATATCTAAGATTATCGTCTTCTGTGTTAGTGCATGTGAACTAGTGTAAGCATTATTACAGAATGAAAAACCTGAAAGAATATTATGTTTATGAACTCAAATATTTATTTGATATGATGTTCAAGTGCTTTATATGATAAACAGTTCTGAGTATCCACATGTATGTATCAGTCAACGCCCCAGAGCTACACGGTATTCAAATCAATAAATGAATTTTCGTATAGAAAGTGAGTTACTCTATTCAGAGACATGGATTCCTAAAAGAAATTGCAGTCACTTCTATCTCATGTCACTTATGGCATTTAAACACAATCTAAGTCGTGATGACTTCAAGGCGGAGTCAAGCCATTATGCAACCAACTAAAAGGCGCTGGCAGACCTGGCCCCATTATTACAAAAGTACTAAAGTCACATCTCATTCTCAGACTAAATTTTTTTTACCACATTGCATTAAAAGTTATTAAAAAATGGTAAATGTTTTTACACCTTTTAAAAGCGCACAGTCTCATAAAATACGTTGATTAAAAACTTTGTTCAAGATTCCAAAGTAAAAATATTCGACAGCATAAAATATATTTGAGTACAACTCAATATTTTTTCACAATTACTCAGGTATAATTTTTGTTTTATAATAAGTTTTCTTTGAAATACTGAAGAAAGTTTTTATCACCACATTTTATGAGGAAATGTGTTTTTAAAATTAGTAAAAACATACAAAATATTGTATCATACTGTGCTATTATCTGGGAAAATAAGTTGAGACTGAGATTGAGATTTGACTTGAGTATTTTTTATGATATTTGGGTCCTGGATTAACACAATTAAACATAACAAACCTCCACACACTACACCAGCATCTTCTGAGTGACCGCAATTGTTAGTTCCCCAGCTACGATGTCCGCACAGAGCCAGCGACGTCTCGTTCCCAGCACAGTTAACATCGTCCAACCAGATGGTTCCATTTCCTTGACCAAAGAAGGCGCTGCTTCGTGCTCTAGCTTGCTGACTGTATTAAGTTGAAAAATATTAAAAGCCATTGCAACGTTTTTTTTAATGTGATACTCTTATTTAAAATCAATACATACACATGTTTAACAAACATAACTTTTGACTGATAAACCTTTAACCTTCCCTAAACGTTGCAGTTATGGAAAATATTAATTACTGATAACAAGATTGTAACCTTGTATTTCGTCACCTTAGTGCAATAACTCAATAACTGCATATAGAAATAGAAGCAGATATTGAGTTCTTGCACTAAGTTTAATAACTAAAAACACACTAACATTAAAAGACTGGTGGGTCCTAAAATGTTTACAGTGATCAACTATTGTCTCATAAGGTAGAAATACCTGTTTTCTGCACCGTTGTTTAAATAAAATACAGTATTCTTTATAACAAACATTGTTTTTGGTATTCATTTATCCTTTTCGGTAAATTAAAACAATTGTGTTAATTGTGCTACATCTTATTTCGGATTAAGAGTGTATCTTTAATGATATGTTTGTTAATACTATAGAATTGTGAATGATTTATTTATATATGAAAATATTCAATCATCAAAGGTCTCAGTTTAGACACCGATTAAACTGTGACCAAATAACACATCAATAATGGCAAATTAAAACTCTTAGAATCATCTAATAATCACAGATAAAGCAAATAAGCCATAAATAGAGAAAATAACAAAATGAACAACATGCAATTTTTTCAATATCATTAAATCTATCTTGCTGTCAGTGGCATTACTATGAAAATGATCACAGATCGTGCCCAAACGTGCCTTAAAGCTGCGCTCTAACAGATACACCATTTTTACAACTTTTTTTAATTTTTTGTCTTGGAAAATGATGTAAGACTGCTGACAAAAAAATCAAATCATAGATTTTCACATTTCTGTTTGAAAATTAATATTTTATGGCTTAAACCATTACTACTTAAGAAAAATGCATAAAACATCACTTTTTGAACTTAAATATAAAAATCTGTGATCTAATTTTTTGTCAGCAGTCTTATATAACTAGTTTTGCTGGATTTTTTGCAAAAATTTGCTCGTTCCAAGAGAAAAAATAAAAAAGTTGTCAAAACATTCAATCTGTGAGAGTGCAGCTTTAAAAAATAGGGCTACACTCAAAATCCACAAAAGTATAATCTAACATTGGATAATCTTAACTGATCTTACGTTGGTAAGCCAGCCATGCTACAGACGACTTTAGCTGCGTTGGTATTCCAATTATCGTCACAGATCGTGCCCCACGTGCCATTATAGAGAATTTCCACACGTCCCTCTTGTGTCGTGCTTCCGCCTACCAACCTCACGTGCAGTTGTGTTACCAAGCCTGGAAAAAGAGATAGAGGGTAATTGTTTGTTTCAGTGGAAGATCGTAATATATTTCACTGAGTGAGCACCAAAAGTTATATTTCACGAGTGGCAGTTTGTATATTTATTTCCTTAATGTCAAATAAATACAACTTCATAATTTCTTTAACCGCGCCCCCCCCAAGCCCCACCCCCAAGCACCCTCCACCCCACCCCCCAATCCTACTATGCATCTTACACCAACATCTTCCAATTTGTTCCACTTGTGTCACAATACTTTATGTGACAACATGATCATTTTGCTTATCATGTAACATTTCAAGAAAGGGCTGTAAGTTATGTTCAAAAATCAAAAGGGCCGTAACTTATGTTGGAAAAACTCACGATTTTTATATAAATAAAAACAATGTTACATTGCGCTGTTTCTGTTTCCCAGTTGTTTTCTTTATCATATATATAAAAGTATCTTCTAAACAGTAAATATGGTTAAACCAAAATGTAATAACAGGCCCCCTTTTCTCCAAAAATTCTTTAGTTGCTTATAAAAGGATTAAGATAAGCTAACTTTTTTTGTTGATCTATAATTTGTGTTATCTTTACTTCTTTAAGATTTTTTAGACATTAAATAGGAATTATCTTTATATTAATAACAATTAATCATTTTTCATTTATCAAAATCAAATTAAAATATGTATGTTGGCTTATTGAAATATGCTTCTTAAGCCTGTTAACCTTTTGTTATTTTAAGATGTTTCCAGAAATTGGGGCCTGGTGATTTGGGTGAGATTTTCAATGTGACTTAAAACTAACCTCCGCTTTGTCCGCCTGAGCATCGAACACCAGCGTCTTCAGAGTGATCGCAATTATGTAACAAAGGGGGATTCGAGGAGCATTGACCGAGGTTTGTCTCCGTTCCCGTACAATTTACTTGATCGAGTAGGATAGTGTTGTTACCCTGTCCATACTTGGCTCGTCCAAATGCCACAGCCCCATCCCTGTCAATGAATAAGGAATTTGTCTAAGTCTAAGGGATTTATTCAGAGTCAAAGGTATGACATCCTGGCTTTTTTTCTTAAAAAAAAAAATCAAGCTTATGAATAAATTACAATATACAGTAAAAACCTGTTAGCTCAATAGCACTTGGCTCGATTTCCTCATTGGCTCGAATTGGATGTAAAACGATTTTGTTTTATTCTTGGCTTGATATTCACGAGGCTTGAAGTATTTTGGCTTATGTCAATGGTTCCAACTGTAAATAATAATCTTACGTAGAAGCTCCGAGCATCCTGCACACAACTTGCGCATCAGCGTTGTTCCAGTTATCATCGCAGACCGTTCCCCAGGTGTTTCCTGTGTGCACCTCCACACGACCTTCAAACCGGCTTGGACCGTTCACGAGACGAACAGTGTAGTTTTGTACAGTGTCTGCAAAAAAGGGAAATCCTCGTTAACGGCTAAAAATAAGCATACCAATGAAGGAGTGTTTCTATTCTATTCCGTTGTTTTCATTTAAGGACTGTGATCAAAATTGGGTAAATTTATGGCATTTTGCGTCACTTTTAAATTTCCATGCAAAAATACTAAACATATAAAACGCCCATAAGTTGGAAGACCTTTGATTAAGTTTTTGTCTGTCATGTCAAAACAGGAGTACTTTCTCCAATGTTTTTGGATGGTAAATAACAACAACAATTACTGGGTAAAGCCTGAAAATACTCTGGTCTTGTCAATTACTTATATGGGCATTTAACATTATTTTCCATCAGCAATTCAAAACGACCTTAAGTTTGGCTCGGTCTGTGTCACAGTATTGTTCTTTAACAATGGTGTATGTAAAACATCATGAAGTTGTTTGTGTGGTCTGTGTCACAGTATTGTTCTTTAACAATGGTGTATGTAAAACATCATGAAGTTGTTTGTGTGGTCTGTGTCACAGTATTGTTCTTTAACAATGGTGTATGTAAAACATCATGAAGTTGTTTGTGTGGTCCATGTCACAGTATTGTTCTTTAACAATGGTGTGTGTAAAACATCATGAAGTTGTTTGTGTGGTCCATGTCACAGTATTGTTCTTTAACAATGGTGTATGTAAAACATCATGAAGTTGTTTGTGTGGTCTGTGTCATAGTATTGTTCTTTAACAATGGTGTATGTAAAACATCATGAAGTTGTTTGTGTGGTCTGTGTCACAGTATTGTTCTTTAACAATGGTGTATGTAAAACATCATGAAGTTGTTTGTGTGGTCTGTGTCACAGTATTGTTCTTTAACAATGGTGTATGTAAAACATCATGAAGTTGTTTGTGTGGTCCGTGTCACAGAATTGTTCTTTAACAATGGTGTATGTAAAACATCATGAAGTTGTTTGTGTGGTCTGTGTCACAGTATTGTTCTTTAACAATGGTGTATGTAAAACATCATGAAGTTGTTTGTGTGGTCTGTGTCACAGTATTGTTCTTTAACAATGGTGTATGTAAAACATCATGAAGTTGTTTGTGTGGTCTGTGTCACAGTATTGTTCTTTAACAATGGTGTGTGTAAAACATCATTAAGTTGTTTGTGTGGTCCATGTCACAGTATTGTTCTTTAACAATGGTGTATGTAAAACATCATGAAGTTGTTTGTGTGGTCTGTGTCACAGTATTGTTCTTTAACAATGGTGTATGTAAAACATCATGAAGTTGTTTGTGTGGTCTGTGTCACAGTATTGTTCTTTAACAATGGTGTATGTAAAACATCATGAAGTTATTTGTGTGGTCCGTGTCACAGTATTGTTCTTTAACAATGGTGTATGTAAAACATCATGAAGTTGTTTGTGTGGTCTGTGTCACAATATTGTTCTTTAACAATGGTGTATGTAAAACATCATGAAGTTGTTTGTGTGGTCTGTGTCACAGTATTGTTTTTTAACAATGGTGTATGTAAAACATCATTAAGTTGTTTGTGTGGTCTGTGTCACAGTATTGTTTTTTAACAATGGTGTATGTAAAACATCATTAAGTTGTTTGTGTGGTCTGTGTCACAGTATTGTTTTTTAACAATGGTGTATGTAAAACATCATTAAGTTGTTTGTGTGGTCCATGTCACAGTATTGTTCTTTAACAATGGTGTATGTCAAACATCATGAAGTTATTTGTGTGGTCCATGTCACAGTATTGTTCTTTAACAATGGTGTATGTAAAACATCATTAAGTTGTTTGTGTGGTCTGTGTCACAGTATTGTTCTTTAACAATGGTGTATGTAAAACATCATTAAGTTGTTTGTGTGGTCCGTGTCACAGTATTGTTCTTTAACAATGGTGTATGTAAAACATCATTAAGTTGTTTGTGTGGTCCATGTCACAGTATTGTTTTTTAACAATGGTGTATGTAAAACATCATTAAGTTGTTTGTGTGGTCCGTGTCACAGTATTGTTCTTTAACAATGGTGTATGTAAAACATCATTAAGTTGTTTGTGTGGTCCGTGTCACAGTATTGTTCTTTAACAATGGTGTGTGTAAAACATCATTAAGTTGTTTAAGTCATTCATTCTAGACACTATTTTCTTAACAAATATCCTATAAATATATCTGCATGAAAAAAAAAATATATTCAAATTATGACAAGAGATTGCAAAAGTTTTAACTCACTGTCATTACAGCTTACTCCAGCATCTTCCGAATGGCCACAGTTGTGTTCACCCCAGCCCTTGAAAGAACAATTTTGGACAAGGGCCTCGGACCCCTGACATTCAAGATCGTCCATCCATATCGGCCCTCGGCCAGTTCCGACACCTGTTAAAGCAGTTCCACCCCTGAAAAAACCCACACAGATTTTCCTCAATTTAGCTTATCAGTGAATTAAGAGTAGAGTGAATTTTATTTAAAATAGTACTGTATTTGGGAGACAGCTCCCTGTCATTTGTCACCGTCCATCCATGTTTGCTCTTGGCCTGTTTCGACCACTTTAAGAGCTTGCCCACCATTGAAAACAATAGAAAATTATTGGTGGATTTTATATTAAAGTAACAGTTCTGGATATGGGTATTGGATCATAAATCTCAACTTCGTAAGTTAGTAAAACATGGTGTCACCTAGCTTCTGCCATAAATTCACAATTTAAGAGTAAAAAAAAACTTCTGTTAAGTCTTCAAGTGATACTTTTCCAAGAAACAAACAATTACAAAATCAGCCTAATTCAGGTGATCAAAAAGACTACTTACGAGTATCCAAGCTGTCTACAAACGACATGGGCGTCCCTGTCATCCCACGAATCATCACAAATGGTACCCCACACACCGGCATACCGGATTTCAACGCGCCCCGAACGGAGACTCAGTCCACCAGTGAGTCTTACTGATATGCCCGCACCAGAGTGCTCTAAAAAGAACAGTGGGTGTTACTAGAAGGAACAGTGGGTGTTACTAGAAGGAACAGTGGGTGTTACTAGAAGGAACAGTGGGTGTTACTAGAAGGAACAGTGGGTGTTACTAGAAGGAACAGTGGGTGTTACTAGAAGGAACAGTGGGTGTTACTAGAAGGAGCAGTGGGTGTTACTAGACGGAACAGTGAGTGTTACTAGAAGGAACAGTGGGTGTTACTAGAAGGAACAGTGGGTGTTACTAGAAGGAGCAGTGGGTGTTACTAGACGGAACAGTGAGTGTTACAAGAGGGAACAGTGGGTGTTACTGGAAGGCACAGTGGGTGTTACTAGAAGAAACAGTGGGTGTAAAATTACTAGAAGGCACAGTTGGTATCAATTATTAAGAATGCACAGTGGGTGTAACTAGAAGGAACAGTGAGTGTTACTAGAGGGCACAGTGTGTGTTACTAGAAGGAACAGTGGGTGTTACTAGAAGGAACAGTGAGTGTTACTAGAGGGCACAGTGTGTGTTACTAGAAGGAACAGTGGGTGTTGCTAGAATGAACAGTGGGTGTTACTTAAAGGAACAGTGGGTGTAACTAAAGGAACATTGGGTGTTACTAGAAGGCACAGTGGGTGTTACTAGAAGAAACAGTGGGTGTAAAATTACTAGAAGGCACAGTTGGTATCAATTATTAAGAATGCACAGTGGGTGTAACTAGAAGGAACAGTGGGTGTCACTAGAAGGAGCAGTGGGTGTCACTAGAAGGAGCAGTGGGTGTTTCTTATTAAAACAGAACAGTGGGTGTTACAAAAAAAACTGAATAAGTTGTTTTAATATGTGTGAAAACTACCGCATATCTCAAAAGTCTAAATGAAACTTTTATAGATTTGGAAGTTAACAATGATCCAGGTAACAGAGTTGTTTACATTAACAATGTTGTGAACAATCAGCCTATTAAGTGCTTACGGAGACACATGAGTGAGGCGTCCTCTGAATGATCACAGTCATTCACGCCAAATGGTTTCCTGTCACACTGTCCAATATTCGTCTCGTTTCCGACACAATCTAGGTCGTCTAGAAGAATGGATCCATTTCCTTTGCCGTAGTACGCATTTGGTATCGGCACGGCAATGGCACTGTGAAATTAAAATTATATAAGAATTTAGAAGTGAAATTTTGTGAACAAAAATTATTTTGTCTTATTCTCTATCTTAAAACCTTCTTCACTTATCATATCTAAAAGACTGTCGACTATTTAAACATATCTTTACTGATGACGATGCCTTGTTTTATATTTGTAAAGGGTCATGCAATGAAGCTACCTGTAAAGTTTTATTGAATTTGGCCTGGTTGTTTCAGAGATTTTTTTTAAAGCAAAACAGTAAGTCTGCCATTTTGTTGTTGTTTATCAATCTCAATGCCTTGTTGTATTTTTGTAGAGGGTCATGCAATGAAGCTTCCTGTAAAGTTTCAGTGAATTTGGCCTGGTTGTTTTAGAGGAGATGTTCTTTAAAGCAAAACAGGAAGTTGGCCAGAAGTTTATTTAAAGAGAAATGCCCACTTACGTTCCATATCCAAGCTGTGTGCACGCGACTTTAGCCTCTGGTACGCCAAATCCATCATCACACACCGTACCCCAGGGTCCTGCCGTGCCATTTTTGCTAACCATTAAACGCCCCTTTCTTGGTGTAGGCCCTCCCATGAGACGGAGCCCGATGTTCAACTGGGCACCTAGAGTAAAACAAGGGAAAGTTACAGCCTGGACACGACAACCTATACTCTATGTCCTTATATGCAGCATTCCATTGTTAATTAACACTAAGTGTGACCTTGACCTTAGAGGTTGGGACACGGGTCTTGCACGTGACACATCGTCTTGGTATGTCAAACACATGTGGCAAGTTATTTTAAAATCTGTCCATACAAGAGAAAGCTACAGCCCGGACACAAGTTATTGAGCCGGACGGATGGACAGTGCGATTTTGATATGCCCACCTTTGGGGGCATAAAAATGTTTAACATCATATATTTCAGGTTTTCACACACCTATTTAGGCAGCATTCTAGAGGCCGAGGTATAGTAAAATAAGATAAAAAAGGACAAATAAAATATTAAATATTTAAATATCTAAATTAAAGCATTAGTAACACTTTACGCTATACAACTTTAATTTTTGGATGTAAATTTTAATAACTTAAATCTGATATTATGTCACCAGTATTATATCACTGTTTTCCAGATATTTCACCAAAATTGGTTCATTCCAAGACAAAAAAAAAATTGGCAAAATGGTCAACCTGTGAGAGTGCAGCTTTAAGGTTTTCAACCATTATGCAAATTTCCAGATGTAGTAAAGGTCACTCATAAGGGGGACTGAGATAATTAATTGGGTAGCAGTATTAAGAAAGAAACAATTGGTCACATGTCCCATACTGTATTAGCTACATACTTGATGCACAGACAACACCGACATCTTCAGTATGATCACAGTCGTTGACGCCAAAATCGCTGTGTCGGCATTGGGGAAGTGTTGTCTCATTTCCAAAACAGTTAACATCATCGAGCCAAATGGGGCCCGTGCCTGGGCCGTATTTGCCTGGTTGACCTAGCAGAGCTTTTACGCTGGAAAATATAAGACATGAAATTAGACGATATGTTTAATACAATGAGGTAGATCATCTAAAATGCTACAGAGTAAACGCCTACCCTTGTCTTTTGTTTATTTGTCTAATTAGAAGCATTTTATTTAGTTTGACATTTTTTAGCCTTAAAAGGGGCATTCCCTGACAAGATGTTAAAGTCAGAGTAATGGGCATAACTGCATACATGCCATATCCCCCTGTGGGGAAAAAATCCCAAGGAATTCCGACCCATCCCCTGGTCTCCTGCCGGGGGGTCCCCATATCCCCTGAAAAAAACTAGCTTGAGGTTGACTGTGGAAAGCATCCTGAATATCATGAGTGTGAAATTCCATGAAGCACCATGATAACTAAGTCCAAAAATCATTGTAAGTAGGATATGTTTCTGTATTTATTCTTACATCATAAATGTAGATTTTGCGCTAAATTTCGCTGCATAAAAATCCCCTGGTGTAATATCAAAATCCCATGGAGTTCAGACCAAAATCCCCTGGGAAGCCTCTCAGAAATATGGCATGTATGTAGCTGAATATGATTGTGTGTATTGTCTTTGACAACATGTGTACAATCTTTCATTTGAATATCTTGAACGGTCTTGAGGTATTGCCAAAAACCTACTAATACCAACAGTACTACATCCTAGCCCAACCCAATTTTCCTTACTTAACAAAAATTCAGCCGCGACTAGATACATGTTTGGTCAAATCGAAATAGTAGCACTAAAAATTAAATCAACCACATGTTTCTTTTTACAATTTCTTACATAGTTGTTACTATTGTAATAAAAAATGCTTTCAGTGCTTTGATTTTGTTGCATGATTTTTCATAAGAGTTCTTCCCCTTTGTAATAATTTGGACATGGATGATGGTTGAATATTTTGAATGAAGTGTTTCTGTAAAACTGATGCTTTTTTACCAATTACTAATCATACTGATGTGAGAATCTAAACTCTATTCTTACTATGTCACTCCAAGCTGATCACAGACAATTTTAGCTGCCTTGTTACTGAAACTGTCGTCACAGACCGTACCCCAGGCGTTGTTATAAAACACTTCCAGTCGTCCTTCGTTATTTCCTGGGCCACCTCGTAGACGATACTGAAGGTTCGTGCTAGGTGCGCCTGAAATTTCAGTATAAAGTTTACTAAAGCTGCACTCTCACAAATTGAACATTTTGAAAACTTGCTTATTTTTTGTCTTGCAATAAACAATATTTTGTTTTAATATCTGGAAACCAGTGATATACCATTGGTGACAAAATATCAGATCAAAGTTTTTAACATTAACGTTCAAAAATTGAAGTTTATAGTTAGCATTACTAACGCCTTAATGAAAATTTGTTTTTCAGCATAAAACATCAATTTTTGAACATACATGTAAATATGAGGAAACTGCAATCTGATCTTTTTGTCTTATATCACTGGTCTCCAGACATTCACACAAAAACTGGCTCATTCCAAGATAAAAAATAAAAAATTGTCAGCTCTGCAATATTTAAATTTCGTCCTCGGGTACAAAGGTCATTTTTCTTTAAATTGAGGCTAGTTGTACTAAGTTAGTCTTTTACATTTGGCGCTAAATGTGACAAACAACATTAATATGCTTTGGGCATCTTGTGGAGATCAAACCTTGATCCATCGCTATGCAGGGGGACACTCATCCGCAGGAGCAATAGCAGGACAGTTTAAGTGCTGCTACATATCCAATTACCATGCTAAAACTCTATAACGTGGCTAGAAAAGCCAGCTCAATAGCAGGACAGTTTAAGTGCTGCTACATATCCAATTACCATGCTAACACTCTATAACGTGGCTAGAAAAGCCAGCTCAATAGCAGGACAGTTAAAGTGCTGCTACATATCCAATTACCATGCTAACTCCCTACAACGTGGCTAGAAAAGCCAGCTCAATAGCAGGACAGTTAAAGTGCTGCTACATATCCAATTACCATGCTAACACGCTACAACGTGGCTATAAAAGCCAGCTCAATAGCAGGACAGTTTAAGTGCTGCTACATATCCAATCACCATGCTAACACGCTACAACATGGCTATAAAAGCCAGCTCAATAGCAGGACAGTATAAGTGCCGCTACATATCCAATTACCATGCTAACACTCTACAACGTGGCTATAAAAGCCAGCTCAATAGCAGGACAGTATAAGTGCTGCTACATATCCAATTACCATGCTAACACTCTACAACGTGGCTATAAAAGCCAGCTCAATAGCAAGACAGTATAAGTGCTGCTACATATCCAATTACCATGCTAACACTCTATAACATGGCTATAAAAGCCAGCTCAATAGCAGGACAGTTTAAGTGCTGCTACATATCCAATTACCATGCTAACACTCTACAACATGGCTATAAAAGCCAGCTCAATAGCAGGACAGTTTAAGTGCTGCTACATATCCAATTACCATGCTTACACTCTACAATATGGCTATAAAAGCCAGCTCAATAGCAGGACAGTTTAAGTGCTGCTACATATCCAATTACCATGCTAACATTCTACAATGTGGCTATAAAAGCCAGCTCAATAGCAGGACAGTTTAAGTGCTGCTACATATCCAATTACCATGCTAACATTCTACAACATGGCCATAAAAGCCAGCTCAATAGCAGGACAGTTTAAGTGCTGCTACATATCCAATTACCATGCTAACACTCTACAACATGGCCATAAAAGCCAGCTCAATAGCAGGACAGTTTCAGTGCTGCTACATATCCAATTACCATGCTAACACTCTACAACATGGCTATAAAAGCCAGCTCAATAGCAGGACAGTTTAAGTGCTGCTACATATCCAATTACCATGCTAACACTCTACAACATGGCTATAAAAGCCAGCTCAATAGCAGGACAGTTTAAGTGCTGCTACATATCCAATTACCATGCTAACACTCTACAACATGACTATAAAAGCCAGCACAATAGCAGGGCAGTTTAAGAGCCGCTACATATCCAATCACCATGCTTACACGCTACAACATGGCTATAAAAGCCAGCTCAATAGCAGGACAGTTTAAGTGCCGCTACATAACCAATCACCATGCTAACACGCTACAACATGGCTATAAAAGCCAGCTCAATAGCAGGACAGTATAAGTGCTGCTACATATCCAATCACCACGCTAACACTCTACAACATGGCTATAAAAGCCAGCTCAATAGCAAGACAGTATAAGTGCCGCTACATATCCAATTACCATGCTAACACTCTACAACATGGCTATAAAAGCCAGCTCAATAGCAAGACAGTATAAGTGCCGCTACATATCCAATCACCATGCTAACACGCTACAACATGGCTATAAAAGCCAGCTCAATAGCAGGACAGTTTAAGTGCTGCTACATATCCAATTACCATGCTAACACTCTATAACGTGGCTATAAAAGCCAGCTCAATAGCAGGACAGTATAAGTGCCGCTACATATCCAATTACCATGCTAACACTCTACAACGTGGCTATAAAAGCCAGCTCAATAGCAGGACAGTATAAGTGCTGCTACATATCCAATTACCATGCTAACACTCTACAACATGGCTATAAAAGCCAGCTCAATAGCAGAACAGTTTAAGTGCTGCTACATATCCAATTACAATGCCAACACCCTACAACGTGGCTATAAAAGCCAGCTCAATAGCAGGACAGTTTAAGTGCTGCTACATATCCAATTACCATGCTAACACCCTATAACGTGGCTATAAAAGCCAGCTCAATAGCAGGACAGTTTAAGTGCTGCTACATATCCAATTACCATGCTAAAACTCCACAACGTGGCTATAAAAGCCAGCTCAATAGCAGGACAGTCTAAGTGCCGCTACATATCCAATTACCATGCTAACACTCCACAACGTGGCTATAAAAGCCAGCTCAATAGCAGGACAGTTTAAGTGCCGCTACATATCCAATTACCATGCTAAAACTCCACAACGTGGCTATAAAAGCCAGCTAAATAGCAGGACAGTTTAAGTGCTGCTACATATCCAATTACCATGCTAAAACTCCACAACGTGGCTATAAAAGCCAGCTCAATAGCAGGACAGTTTAAGTGCTGCTACATATCCAATTACCATGCTAAAACTCCACAACGTGGCTATAAAAGCCAGCTCAATAGCAGGACAGTTTAAGTGCTGCTACATATCCAGTTACCATGCTTAAACTCCACAACGTGGCTATAAAAGCCAGCTCAATAGCAGGACAGTTAAAGTGCTGCTACATATCCAATTACCATGCTAAAACTCCACAATGTGGCTATAAAAGCCAGCTCAATAGCAGGACAGTTTAAGTGCTGCTACATATCCAATTACCATGCTAAAACTCCACAACGTGGCTATAAAAGCCAGCTCAATAGCAGGACAGTATAAGTGCCCCTTCAGATTCAAATTACACAGTTACATGTCAAAAACAATACTCACTATCCCTACAATAAACGCCAACATCTTCCGAATGATCACAGTCATTGTCACCGAGGGCATTCGTGTCACACCCTAACAGCGAACTCTCATTTCCGAAGCAATTGACGTTGTCCAACCAGATTTTTCCAGATCCAGGTCCGAACGCTCCTGCACCAGCAGATAAAGCTGCTTGGCTGTGTAAATGTAATAAAACAAAGGTTAGTGATGAAAATTGGACCAAAAGTGAAATGGGACTAAGATTGTCTGAAATTAGTGCAAAGAAATATTTTCTTTAATCACTTATGACGAAATCATCTAGAAAAGTAGCCCTGTTTTATAAATTTTCAATTATAATCATTTGTTTGAATGAAACAACTATAGATTAGGTTTTTACAATAAATAACAGAGTCGTGATAAATACCCCAAATAGCACTCCCTCCAGGATTGTTTGTTTCAATATTTTTTATTTTAGTTTTTGTCTCAGAATCAGCTAATTTCAGTAGCAATGTCTTGAAATCATCCTTTAAGATCTCAATTAATGTGAAAACTGCCGAATATTTCATTTTATCTTACAGCTTTTAGATATAAAACATAAATTTTTCAACGTAAATATGAAAAACTGCAATCTGATCTTTTGTAAGCAGTCTTTATTTTATTCACTGTTGGGAAGAGTACCGGGTCTATGTTTTAGCATCAAGTATGGGGCAGAACCGTGTCCTCAAATGAGTCGGGGACAAAAAAACACTGAATCATATACGTATTTAACAAATACAAACTCATACTATGGTTTGTTGAGTGCCTTGCAGACGACCTTAGCAGCCTTGGCGTTGAAACTGTCATCACAGACTGTGCCCCAAGTCCCAGCTAAATTCACCTCAACACGTCCACTGTTTGTGTCTGTTCCATTAACCAGTCTATATTGTATGGATACTGTAATGAAATAACAATAACCAGTCTATATTGTATGGATACTTAAACCAAAAAACAATAACCAGTCTAAATTGTATGGATACTTTAACCAAAAGACAATAACCAGTCTATATTGTATGGATACTGTAATGAAATACAATAACCAGTCTATGTTATATGGATATTGTAAGGAAATAACAATAACCAGTCTATATTGTATGGACACTGTAAGGAAATGTAAGTATGTATTTTATGTTAATATTCAATATTCATAAGCCCAGAATCCACACCTGAATTACACATGACCCCAGAATCCACACCTGAATTACACATAACCCCAGAATCCACACCTGAATTACACATAACCCCAGAATCCTCACCTGAATTACACATAACCCCGACATCTTCGTTATGTTGACAGTTGTTTGTGTACCAGCCCTTATTGCTACATTGTTGAATGTTGATTTCCGATCCGGTACAGCTGAGGTCGTCAAGAAGTATGGGTCCTGCACCACTGCCAAAGTGGGCACCGGCAATGGGGACGCTACTGGCTCTGTGAAGAATTACAATAAAGATGAAATAGAGAATGATTAGCTTTCGCAAAAATAATAAATGCAATATTGGTAAAATTGGTCATTTTTTCTGTTGCGAATATCATGTTCATCAATGATTGACTCATTTCACATAAAAAAATACATTAAACTTAGGATGATTCATGATATTTAAAGATTTGCTTACAGTCAGACCCCGTTGGCTTGAACTCCCAGGGACTGGCAAAAATACCTCGAGCCTCAGTAAATTTGAGCAAAGAGAGAATGCTTATATTCAGTATAATTAAATCAGTCCTTCAGATTGTGTTTGAGCCAATGAGGACTTTAAGCCAGGTGAGTTTGAGTGAACGGGGTTCGACTATTTGAGTCCCAAAGTCAGACTCAAGGTGTTAGCAAAAACATAAAATAATAGTTTGATTCTGACCCTTGTGATCCCAAGTATGAAAATAACAGGTAGTTTAATTGAAATTCTTCATTAATCTCACTGAAATGTTCTTAACCCTAGTACCAACTTAAGTGATATCATTTTTCCATGAGTCATAGAGAACGAGATTAAATGATCCCTCAGTCCCTTAAAATAAATCACTACATAAAATTATTTAGGTTGCCAAGTTAGCGCAGTGGTTAGCGCACACAAATCTCACTAAGCCATCCAGGTTTGATTCCCTGCCTCGTCTCATGTGAGTTTGGCTTGTGGTCACCAAGCCAAACAATTTGGTTTCCTGCAAGTACTCTAACTTTTCTGACAACATTGCGTAACATCATGCCAATGAGGTTGTAAAAGTTTGTTTCACAAAATTTGTAAGATATGTAAGTGTGAATTAAATGTCAACATAGATTATGCACAAAATCTGCTGAATTGCATAAAAACATACGTCTGAAATCCAAGCATTCTGCAGACAACTTGCGCATCAAGGTTGTTAAATCCATCATCACAGACTGTGCCCCAGGAACCATTGTAAAACACCTCAAGGCGACCATTTGATGTGGAGGAACCGTTAACCAGTCTGGCGGTAACACGTGGTGCTGAAGAGAATACAATGCATTTGAAAATGTATAAAAGTTATAGAAATATTAATGTAGCTAAATAATACAGTCAAACCTCGCTATGTCATTGAGACATCAGATAATACTCTGAACAAACATTAAAATATATTAAATGAAATACAAAAAGTGTTTTAATAGATAAAAAAAAATTGAAAAAAGTTTGACATAACCAGAACATTGAAATAACAAAGTTTGATATAGCAAGTTTCAACTGTAGTTTGATTACAATTTCAACAGAAATTTAATTACAAATATGTTATTTGGTTCAAGTTTAATTCCAACTGGGGCTAGATAAAATCGCAGTGGCAGCAGTTAGCTATTAATAGATAACAGGGCTTTTTCTGCCCATTTTGGGGAAATGAGCCTAGACATTTTGGGAAAATCTGCGTCACAGAATATGCTGAAATTGTGAAATTTTAAGATTGAAAGAACAAGCTTTTCAGTTTCCTGCGAATGAGGATTTTTTTCATTTATTTTTTACTTTTGATTGGGTTTTTTTTCTGAAGATTGGGAAAAATATCGTATATTTTGCTTTGGGAATAGGTCCTATAGTCAGACCTGTGGGTACTATTGAAAAAGGCCTGGATAGTACCAGATCAGAGCCATCTTAACCTACACAAAAACCTAATCCACAGTCTTACATCACTGATTTCCACACATTTACGCCAAAAATAGCTCATTCAAAGACAAAAATTGAAGATGCACTCTTACTCCCATATAAGATGTACCTGTTTATTTGTTATTTGTTTTATTTGACCATTAAGGGCCAACTTCAATAACAAAACCTCCAAAATTGCACAGCAGGATACTCAAATCAGAGATCTGATAACACAATTAGATTAAGATGAATACACAGAGGTTGTGTACAATACACGGTTTGCGGTGGAGGGGTGGTGGGGGGAATGTGGGGGTCACTCATAGAAGGGTTAAACAAGGCCTTTCAGCAGCATCAACACACAACAAACATACTACACTACATACCCTGAATGCACAGGACACCAACGTCTTCTGAATGGTCACAATTATTTGTTCCCCATTGATTATGCTGGCAGTTGGCGATATTTGTCTCGTTACCCGAGCATTTCACGTTATCGAGCCAAATCGTGCTGTTTCCCTGTCCGTAGTAAGCATTTCCTCGGGGTTGTGCACCATTTCTAAATGATAAAAATATTGAATAGCTAGAAATCATAGAAGAGAAATGATAACTTTTAGGCCATATCATCAACAAAAATACCGTGTTTTTTTTAAACTTAAATGGGAATGGTGGCGCAGCTATATGATAGGGAAAAGTTAGCATTGTTTAGGCCATTTCATCAACAAAAATGCAGACATTGTTTTTTTTAACTTTTAAGGGAATGGTGGCTTGGCTCTATGATGGAGTAAAATTAGCATTGTTATGGCAAAAAGGGGAGAAATACTAACATAATTCATATAATAGTCAACAAACCTGTCAACATATTTATGAATGACGTTTTATAGATACATTTGATAAAGTGATACTTAATGGTCAATGCTCCTAAAAAAAAAAAATGGTGAATATTTTATATACATACACATCTATCTGATGCTTATTTTGATGGCTATAAGAATGTCCCCCTGTCAAACCCACAATCAATTGCAAGAAAGCAAGACAACCATAAAACAAGACCACTCCCAACCTCGTTGAAATTAAATTTATCATCAAATTACCTAAATTAGATCAATATCACCAATCTAAACAAAAGACATGAGTCTTTCCACAAAGATATTATGATTGATACAGACATCACTAACAGAAAATAATTGCAAACTCCAAATTCAAAAGTGCCCAAATTTTCAAATTACGATGTTAAGTTAAGCATGTTGTAGACAACAGTCGCTGCCTTTGTGTCGAAATAATCATTGCCACCGGAAAATAGCTGTAAACACTAAATTTAAAACGGACAAAAATCTCAACTTATGATGTTAAGTTAAGCATGCTGCAGACAACAGTCGCTGCCTTTGTGTCAAAATAATCATCACCACCAGAAAATAGCTGTAAACACTAAATTTAAAACGGACAAAAATCTCAACTTATGATGTTAAGTTAAGCATGCTGCAGACAACAGTCGCTGCCTTTGTGTCAAAATAATCATCACCACCAGAAAATAGCTGTAAACACTAAATTTAAAACGGACAAAAATCTCAACTTATGATGTTAAGTTAAGCATGCTGCAGACAACAGTCGCTGCCTTTGTGTCAAAATAATCATCCCCACCAGAAAATAGCTGCAAACATTAAATTTAAAAGGGCCAAAAATCTCAACCTACGATGTTAAGTTAAGCATGTTGCAGACAACAGTCGCTGCCTTTGTGTCAAAATAATCATCGCCACCAGAAAAAAGCTGCAAAGACTAAATTTAAAAGGGCCAAAAATCTTAACTTACGATGTCAAGTTAAGCATGTTGCAGACAACAGTCGCAGCCTTTGTGTCGAAATAATCATCACAGACTGAGCCCCAGACCCCACTGTGGAGAACCTCGACGCGACCCTCGTTTGATGACGCTCCTCCGACTAGTCGGACAGAGGTCTTTGTTGACAGTGGCGCTAGAAATAGGAAAAACAATTGTCACAGACAAATACTTCACTTCATAGCGGAAAAAACATCTTTGTTTAACAATGCTCCACCTACAAGAGTGACAGTGGTCTCGCCAAAAAAAAAAATGGTTTGGTTAGGGTTACATGTTTTTCAAAAACAGGTAAGGTAGGTAGGCTTTTTTTACTTTTTTATTAGGCTTTTTATAAAAACGTTATCCTCATCATTGGAGAATTGTGTTAAAGTAATCTTCCTTATGAATCTTTAAAGGTTTTTTACTACAAATCAAAACACAAATATATTTTTTATGTTGTTATTTTACCAAACAGGCAAGGCATCTCAGATCATACCTATTTCATAGGTTACAGGGTCGGGTGACCCGAACCAAATGTATTTTATTTTTAGTCCTTTTTATCGACACTGATGAACAAAAAAGTCTCTGCCAGTTCATTAAAACCTTAAAACACCAGCTTTGACTTTTATTTACTTGAAAGCATGTTCACAAAATGTGTTTCATGGAAGTCATTTTAAAGAAATGGTTTATAATGCACGACACACCAAGCAAAACTGATGAGTCATCCCAAAATTTGTCCATCTGACTTAAATATTGATAATTGAACTGAGGCTTTAATGTTTCAAAGAAACTGGTTGAAAGCCCTTCAAGATCAGATGTCATATAAAGGTTAATATTCGTGAGAAAGATTTACATGAGAAAATGTCCATTTACAGTGTGTGTATACCACGTGATAAATTACGTCATATATGCTACGTTGGAAGGCAACATAGGCAACATTTTGCTTAAAATAAAGACTTAAATCCAAGATAACTTTTCTTTTACTACACCATTTTAAATAAAACAAAGGGCAGTCTATGCCACTTAAAAAGCCTCACCTTCGTATTATTACTGAAGTTTGATATGGTAATTAGTTTCATCAAGCACTTCGACAAATCTGTTTATAATTTAATGTTTTGACAGTGCTCCGTGAGACGGCCGTATTGTGAAAAGGTTTGCCGAAGTGTTTTAAGAAACTAAACTCTCAATGAAACTCTGGTAAAAGACAGAAGTGAGGCTCCGTAAGCGGCGTAGACAAGGTTTTTTTAAAATGGAAAAGAAATAGTGACGTTATTTTTGTTTAAAGTCTTCATTCGATGCAAAATATTGCCTTCGACGCAATTTATCATGCGGTATACACAAACTGATTTAAAGGGACTAGACAGCAGATGTTCCAAAATCGGCAAATACACTTTTTCCTCAAACAAGCCTAGAATTGCCAATATGAGCTAAAATGAGGCCGATAATACGTCACTCAATACAAGAATATTCACACCTACCATTGCACACGACCCCAGCGTCTTCTGTATGGTCACAATTGGTGTTACCCCACCCACGATGACCACACAGGGCAATATCAGTCTCGTTACCAAGGCAATTCAGGTCGTCCAACCAAATACGCCCCGTTCCTGGTCCAAAGGCCCCGCCAGATCGAGCCACAGCTCCAACTCTGAAATAAAAAAATATTAAAAATATTCATTATATATTTAAATTAAGTTAACTTACAGTCAAAACTCAATGGCTATTACACATCAAAACAATCAATAAATCTTTGAGCAAACAAAAAATCAACTCAAATAAAAACTATTTTGAAGGTGAATACTCAGAGCTCATAAATCAAAATATCTAGGGATTTTCTTAAAGCTCTACCATCAGTGGAGTAATTCCTGGACAGGATCAAATTTTGGACAGGAGTACAGTCATGTAAACAGCAGAGGTGATAACTTCTGGCCAAGGTTAATACAACTGAATAAAAATAACAACGCCAAAACCTACTAAAAATGAAGGCTATTACACACCTTGACTTTTTTCAAACTGATAAGTTTTAAATAAAATTTAAAAGTAAGACACTTACGAGGGTAATCCAAGCATACTACAGATCACTCCGGCATCTTTACTGTCAAAACTGTCGTCACAAAGCGTTCCCCACGAGCCATTGTACTGGAGTTCTACACGTCCCGAACTTGGTGTCGATCCTCGACCAGCCAAGCGTATGCCTGTTTTCACCGTCGCTATAATGATTTTTTTTAAATGTTACTTTAAGTTTTTTCGAGTCCAGTGTTGTTATTTATATTATTCAAGGAACATCAAATTGTGAATTTTCCGGAATATTACACACAAAGTAAACCCCCTTCAAGCTCCTCATTTTAAACCATTTTATCAGCTTTAGATTGCATTTAAAGATGCACTCTTACTCCAAAATAAGATATACCCCAATTTATTCTATATTTATAGTTTACAGAAAAGGATGAATAAATATAAAAAAACAATGGTTCTTGTGAACACCAATATGAACCTATGGTTTGTGAACACCAAAAGTGAATATTTCACTCAAGGCCAGGGCATTTGTGAAACATCAATTTTGGTGCTCACTCAGTGAAATATATAACGATCTTACACTGAAACAAAATATTTATCCTCTATGTAAACAAAGTTTTAACCCTTCCACAATAATTGATTTATTTAACTTGAAAATGCCCTATATTAATACTATAATATATCGGTTGTTTGTATGAAATGCATTGTAAACAAATACTCACTCAAAGACATAAAACTTGGACCACAATTCACAGGCGCTGTCACAAGAATGTGACAAATGCCCCCAAAGGACCTTGTTGGGCAGATAGCCAATAGTATTTTGGATTATAAGGATAGATAGCCTTTAGTATCTAACATGTTTTCAGACAATCTTCCCGTTGAATTTTTAGGGTTCAACTGCTTGTCATGACCAACTTTGTTACCAAGTTTGAGGTCCCTGGGCTCGAGCATTCTTCAGTTATTGATTGGAAACAAATTTTCAGCTCAATGTCACCATGACAATGACCTTTAACCCTCTGATCTCAAAATGCAGGTCATGACCAACTTGCCTATCAAGTTTAAGGTACCTGGGCCTTAAGCGTTTGTAATTTATTAATAAAAAACTGTGAGGTTGGATGAACAGACAATCAAATTGCTATATGCCGCCTTTTGGGGGAAAAAAACCTAATTTGATTGGTCGTATTTGGCAAACATTTTCAGCGGTTGGTAGGATTTTTTGTCTCTATCTTACTTCCGAAGCTCTTAATTTAGCGATATAAAACAAACCAACAAAATATGCCCAACGGAGAGTCTAAAAAAAACAATTATGGATCGTGGGTACATTAAAGTCAGGTAAGGCTAAACAGATTAATTATTAATAATGGCCTTATAAACTCTACATAAACATGTACTTTAAACCTTTCTTATGATAATTTTTATTCTTACAGTTCTGGCATATAACGGCGGCATCTTCTGAATGGTCACAATTACTTTGACCCCAGCCACCGTTCCGGCACTGTGCAATGGACGTTTCTGTTCCGATACATTCCACGTCGTCCAATAAGATCCTTCCTGTGCCTCGACCGTAAGCAGCCATACTAACAGGTGCAGCTCCAGAGCTTTGAAAAGTTTAATAAGGAAACTTATAACATTTTTAATTAATGATTTTCGAGTAGAGATCACCATGACAACCATATTACCTTTCCTGACATATAGATAACAAAATTATACATAAATCATCAAATTGTATCATTCAAACAAACTCTACATTAATAAATTTTAAATGTGGGGCCACTTATGTGAATAACCCTAAATTTTTCATCATGTTGCCAAAAACATATGTTCAAATATGTTATATTAGAAGTGAAAAAAGTAATATTGGACAGTTTTCATGATGTCTGTGAGACTGTGATAATATGATACATCAAGGTTGTCATGCTGTAAACCTTTGTTAATGGTAAACAAATCATTAAAAAGCATTGAATATATTAACAATACAGTATCTACATATTATACGTACAAAGGCTGTTGAAGCATTCTGCAGACTACAGCAGCATCAGATTGCGACCATCGATCATCGCAGACTGTCCCCCAGACACCGTTATACAGGACTTCAACGCGACCTTGGTTGGCCTGGTTACTTCCTGCCAGACGGACTTGAACGGTAGGCATATTGTCTGAAAAAAATTATATATTTCAAATGCGGATAACAGAAAAATCATATTATTTTTGTACCCTGACATATTTTTTTAGTAGCACATACACCATTAATGTGGTCACATTTGTGTACACCATTGTTCGAGACCAAGAACACTGCAAAGCTAAAGCCAAGATGGTCTGTCCCTGTTTTTACACTCTAACAAGGGGCATAATTATGAAAATATTAAAGCCAAAGTTATGGAACTTGTTATGTATGTACTGTCTCTGGAAACATGAGTTACCAAGTTTCATTGGTATATTTTGAAAGTTTTTTGAGTAATGCCAAAAGTTAATCCCAATAAAAATTAATGCCTCCACAAACAACAAAGATAAAAACAATGACTGAAAAATCCTGTCAAAAAATAGACAAGCTTGATTAAAAATGATACTATTTATAGTAACATATGATCTATTTATAGGAACACCAATGTGTAAGACACTGGACAAGCTTGAATAAAAATGATACTATTTATAGTAACATGTCATTCTATTTATAGTAACATCAACCTGTCAGACACTTGACAACTTGAATAAAAATGATACTATTTATAGTAACATTTCATTCTATTTATAGTAACACCAACCTGTGAGACACTGGACAGCAACGTCTTCATCATGACCGCAGTTGTTTACGCCCCAAGGCTTGTGAACACATTGTGTAAGGGACGTTTCTGTACCGTTACAATTCAGATCGTCTATCCAAATCGGGCCAGAACCTCTACTGAATCCTGTGCCTTTAATTACGCGTCCGCCTCTGTCATTTGGATGAATAAAAATTGTTGTTTAAAAATTTAGGGATTAAGCTGAAGGGTTATGGAAGGGTTTTGTGCCCTGTCCTTTTTCAGTAGCACCCTTCTGCCTCCATGGAGACCAAGATGGGCACCCTTCTGCCTCCATGGAGACCAAGATGGGCACCTTTCTGCCCTCATCGAGACCAAGATGGGCACCCTTCTGCCCTCATGGAGACCAAGATGGGCACCTTCTGCCCTCATGGAGACCATGATGGGCACCCTTCTGCCCTCATGGAGACCAAGATGGGCATCCTTCTTCCCTCATGGACACCAAGATGGGCACCTTCTGCCCTCATGGAGACCAAGATGGGCACCCTTCTGCCCTCATGGAGACCAAGATGGGCACCCTTCTGCCCTCATGGAGACCAAGATGGGCACCCTTCTGCCCTCATGAAAACCAAGATGGGCACCCTTCTGTCCTCATGGAGACCAAGATGGGCACCTTTCTGCCCTCATGGAGACCAAGATGGGAATCCTTCTGCCCTCATGGAGACCAAGATGGGCACCCTTCTGCCCTCATGGAGACCAAGATGGGCACCCTTCTGCCCTCATGGAGAACAAGATGGGCACCCTTCGGCCCTCATGAAGACCAAGATGGGCACCCTTCTGCCCTAATGGAGACCAGCATGGGCACCCTACTGCCTTCATAGAATTTGATGCTCAGGACTGTCAAATATTTCTTTTGTAATATTAAAATTTCATGATAAGATTAAAAATACATACAGACATTAAATATCTGGGAGTTGAAACCTTATATTACTTCAATTAAACACAACTTCTAACATTTTCTGCCAAATTCATACTGTTCAAATTATTCATAGCTTAACTCAATGTGCCCATCAACCAGTGGGGTAAGACTCCATTTGGATTCAAAACTTTGTTTAAGTCACACTTGGGGATGTGACAGGGTCAAGCCATAATTCAGCCATTATAGGGACCGATATAAACTCATAACAACAACAACAAGAATCCACATATTCTTATTGATAGACACCAAACAGCAACTAACAGCAAATAAATATAAGTCTAAAATAAATCAATTTTTAAAAGCGTTACTTCAGCAACATTTTATGGGCAATTTTCAACATCTAATAGCAAAAGGGGTGTCATTTGAATTTGTGATGTGTTTTTTTTATTGTTGCAAAAAAATTGTTGAAATTCATTCAATATTAATTTTGTTCACATCTGGCCATAAAAAATGTGATTGAAGCCTTTAAAAAATAGTTGACTCAAATTTAACACAACATTAACGGAAAAAATGGGTTGATTGTTCACAACTTGGTTAAGGTTAACAACATTGTTAACATCATCATTGTTAACTTTAAAATCCTGCACTTGAAATTTAACGATTACAATTAAGTGCTATCTGTAAAACTTCTAAAAGAAATTGAGACAACAGTATGCTTTACTTGTTTCATGTGAATATATGAAGCACATTGTAAATTATTTCACCTTTTAAAGTTAACAACTAAGCGGTTAACAACAGAGTTAACTTTAACAACATTCTGAACTATCATCCATATACCTAGTATGTCCCAGCATTCTACATACAACCGTCGCTTCGCGATCGTCAAAACCATCGTCACATATAGTACCAGTTTTCCCAAACAAGTTGACCTCTACACGACCTTGGTATACGTTGAGACCCCCTGTCAGCTGAACTGTCAAATTGGCTTGATAACCTAAAAGTAAGAAGCATAATAAGAAGCAATACCTTATGATGCCCTAAAAAGAATGTCTTACAGCTGCGCTCTCACAGATAGACCGTTTTGACAACTTTTTTATTTTTTGTCATGGAATAAGGTAATTTTTGCGGAAATGTCTGGAAACTGGCGATATAGGACTGCTGAAAAAAGATAACAGCGTAGATTTCAATATTTAAGTTAAAAAAATGATGTTTTATGCATTTTTCTTAAACCATTAGTAACAGTTTAAGCCATAAAACATTAATTTTCAAATAAAAATATGAAAATCTGCGATCTGATCTTTTGTCAGCAATCTTATATCATTGGTTTGTAGGTATCTACGCAAAAATTTGCTCTTTCTAAGACAAAAAAAAAAAAGTTGTAAAAATAGTCATCTGTGAGAGTGCAGCTTTAACTATTTTTTTATTATGGAAAAAGCCAATTTTTACGGGAATGTCTTTAAACCGGTGATAAAAGACTGCTGATCAAAGATCAGATCCCAATTTTTATTGAAAAGTAATGCTTTATGGCTAAAAAGGTTACTAACGCTTTATGAAAAATAAACATTGGCAAAAAGCATCATTTTTTTTTAACGTAAATATGAAAACTGCAATCTGATCTTTTGTCAGTAGTCTTTTATAACCATTGTATAGAATTGTATAGACATTCACCCAAATATTGGTTTATTCCAAGACAAAAAAAAATTGTACTGAAAATAATCATTAGTTTTGCTTGGGTTTAAATTTTACACATTTTTAAATTTTATACCAGCAGCAATTGTGTAAAACTGGATAAGTTATCTTTTGGCTAGTTTGCTCATAAAAGAAATACGATTGGTCAACAGTATTTATGGATAAATTGACCAATCAATGCTGTTTTTGGTTATCTTTAACCACACCAACAAATTATCCAGTTTTATACATTGGCTGCTGGTCACAAATTAACTGCAACGTAAATGTGCCAGATAAAAGATAAATCCCCCGCGACCAACCAGAAAAAATAAAATAGGGTGGTGGGGTGGGGGATTCAACCTTCTCTCTTGCTTAAAGTAACACATTCAATAGTGTTTTTTTTGGTTTTATATTGTTGTATTCATGTACAAATGACCCTAAAATTATCAGAGTATTTACAAAATTCCCCTATGCCAGAATGATCTGGCAATGATCAAATATAACATAATTATTTTCAGGGGAAAAACAAAATTTTACTACATCGACACTAAGAAAAGACTTTTTTCTTCACAAAATAGATGAACTAGACCCTTGTTAAGTAAAAAAAAAACATGTATAACATCATTTTTTCCATTGTACATGTAACAATATAAATTCAAATCATGTAATAAATAAATACAAATATATACATATTTTTCATTCTTTTGCCATGCCCTTATTTTAAAGAAGACAGAACATAAGAGATAGAAGTTGTTTCCATTGTAATATTTTCCCTATAGTTTTAATAATGAGTTATAAAACAACAAGGTACACTCACTTGCAGGTAAGCACATGACACCAGCATCTTCCGAATGGTCGCAGTTCGACTGGCCCCAAGGTTTATGCTGACACGCCCCAAGTCCTATTTCCTGTCCACTACATATGACATCGTCTAACCAGATGGTTCCACTTCCTTGTCCATAGAAGGCGTTGGTAAGGGGGACAGCTACAGCGCTGTAATGTTAATAATGCTATCTTTATTTTAAGGTGCATATTATATGCCTGTAATGTTAATAATGCTATCTTTATTTTAAGGTGCATATTATATGCCTGTAATGTTAATAATGCTATCTTTATTTTAAGGTGCATATTATATGCCTGTAATGTTAATAATGCTATCTTTATTTTAAGGTGCATATTATATGCCTGTAATGTTAATAATGCTATCTTTATTTTAAGGTGCATATTATATGCCTGTAATGTTAATAATGCTATCTTTATTTTAAGGTGCATATTATATGCCTGTAATGTTAACAATGCTATCTTTATTTTAAGGTGCATATTATATGCCTGTAATGTTAATAATGCTATCTTTATTTTAAGGTGCATATTATATGCCTGTAATTTAAATAATGCTATCTTTATTTTAAGGTGCATATTATATGCCTGTAATTTAAATAATGCTATCTTTATTTTAAGGTGCATATTATATGCCTTCTGACAATTTATAAAGATTTATCAGTGAAATAAAAATTGATATTTCACTGTTTTAAACAGTAAAATAACATTTTGATATTTTTCACTGCTTCAGAACTTAAGCTCATTCTCAATTCCAAGTCAAACATCAGCGCCACAGAGCTGTTGCACAATTTCAACAACTTCATTTACAGAATCACATCACTTTCATATACTAATTGGAGTGCTTTTCTAAAAAAATAATTACGTTTTTATATGCATAAAAAGGATATAAAATTAAATTAAATTGTTGTTTTGCTGAAAAGCGTGCCAAATTGTATGCAAATGTTACATCACTTCGGACATTGTTGAATTTGTGTCCCAGCCACTAACGTTTGATTGGGGAATTGAGAGGTGGCATAATTTTCAAAACAGTAAAAATATCAAAATCTTTCACTGTCTGAAACAATGAAATATCAATTTTATATCACTGATTAATCTTCACTAATAACCAGCAAGCATAAAATAATATAATATAAAGGTTTATGCAAATATATAAAAATAAATCATTTATGTTTGTTTTACTTATTTTAGTTTAATGATCAAAACAAAAAAAAGGATACAGTTTGTCTACAGATGAAAAATATTAGCACTTAAATTTTTATTTTTTTTCATAATTCTTAGCTATGTGGCCACAAAATCCCAAGTTTAAAAAGGGCAGTCATATTTAAAGCTTGCAGACAGGCAGAAAGTTTTAACAAAGTGACCTCCCTTAACAGGAAGTTCTAATAAAGTAACCTCCCTTAACAGGAAGTTAAAACAAAGTCACTTCCCTTTAGGTGCCAGGAATCAACAAGGAAAAAATATGGGATGGAACTCAAGAAAGGGCGGAAAAAGGGGGACAATTCACTTTTGTTTATCTCAAAAGGGGGACCATTCAAATAAGGGTGGCAACTCACTTTGGTTGATCTCAATTAGGGGAACAATTCACATTAGTTTATCATCAAAAGGGGAACAACTCACTTACGTCAATCTAAATAAGGGGGCTAATTCATTTTGGTTTCTCTAAAAGGAGGACAACTCACTTTTGTCTATCTAAATAAGGGGGCTAATTCATTTTGGTTTCCCTAAAAGGAGGACAACTCACTTTTGTCTTTCTAAATAAGGGGGACTAGTGGCTTTGGTTTACCTCAAGAAAGGGGGAGAGGTCACCTTGGCCTATTGAAATAAGGATGGCAACTCACTTTGGTTTATCAAAAAAAGGGGGACAACTCACTTTGGTCTATTGAAAAAGGGGTGGAAACTCACTTTGGAATAACTAAGAAAGGGAGCCAACTCCATTTGGTACTTCAAATAACTTTGGTCTGTATCAAATGAGAAGACAACCCATTTTTACTTATCAAAAAGGCGGACAACTCACTTTGGTTTTCCAAACCATGTACAGACAACATGAGCCGACTTTTGATTCCATTCATCGTCGCAAATTGTTCCCCAGGTACCGTTGTGTAACACCTCCACTCGTCCATCAAACTGCGACGTCCCGTTGTTTAATCTCAACGTAACATTAGCGTCAAGATCTGAAATAACAGGGAACCAATCAAAAGATGGTAAAAAATAACATTCGTGTTCTTACTTTGAAAAGTGCAGCGAATTACACACGACAGTTGCAGCTTTTTTGTTCCATTCATCATCGCATATCGTCCCCCAAACGCCGTTATGAAGAACCTCAACTCTCCCAACATTTCCTGCGATTCCGTTCACAAGACGAAGGTCAAGATCAGCATCTAAATCTAGTCGATGAATCATGAAACAAGATACACATGAACAATACACACATGTATGTAAAGGCCCATAACTCTTGGCTTTTATAATTGATGATTTAGGCACCTTTGCTTACAGTAAAAATAAGAGAAGAGCTTGGATATTTGCTCTGCGGGGCTCCTGTTTTATTTTAGCTTGATTGCGAAGACAACTACAAGTTGATATTTTAAATTATGCTCTAGTCCAATTCTAGAGTTAAAATGGACGTACAGATAATGATTACTGAAAGTGTTTTGTACGCCAATATGTAATTTGGTAAAGCTAAGTGTACCTTGTTTTCATTCAATGTGTAGCAATAATCATTCTACGGGCATATTGAAAGGCAAACATGCATATTTGTTTGTATACTTTATATACAAGAAAGGCACTGTAGCCAGTGCTTATATTTTCTTTGCATAATAAAAATCACAACGCCTGTCAAGGAAAATTACTGCGTAGGACTTTAAGTGATTCTACACAGGTTTAGCTGCCATCTTGGATTTGTTCTTAACAATTGTTTCCCGAAACAGACTTAAATTGATTGTAGTAACGGAACACCCTTAAAACAAGTAGTATTCATAGTTATATTCTAAATCAGTTCAATGAGCAATATATTAATGACATAAATAATAAGGATTTTACTTCATGTCATCAATAACAAATAAATTTGATGGAAAGTTGAGGGTTAAAAAATGATTGTTATTAAAAATTACGAAATCTTCACTAAGTTGAAAATTTTGGCCCAAAAAGCTTTATGACGATGACCCCAGGCCCCCATTCATATCACACAAATACTCAAGTCAAATCTCAGTCTCATATTATCACATAAAAGCATAGCGTGATTCAAAATCGCAGATGTTTTTTTTATAATTTTTGAAGACTCATTTTCTCGTAGAACATTTTGATAAAAGCATTTTGTCAATTTTTTAGGGAAACTAATTATAAAAGCAAAAAATATAAATTATAAAAGCAAAAAATATAAATACTGGAGTAATTTTTAAAAACTATAAATTGTTAAAAGACAGTTTTTTGGTTTTTAGACATTTTTCCCTTGGAATATTGACCAAAGGCTTTAATCAATATGTTCTATGATAGAATGTGCCATAAATAATTTTAAACAACATTTGATGCTATGTGCAGTCATCGAAATTAGACTTTTCGATCAACAAGCCAGAATTATTATACTATTGCTTGGCATCAAATTTTTGAACAAGCCCTGCTATATAAATTTCAGAATTTGAGCAAGCCCGTAAGACATTTTACCAGTGCAGGGCTTGCGGGCTTGTGCTAATTTCGACCACTGTATGTGGTGAGAAAGTTTGAGATTTGACTTAAGTATTTTTGTGATATTGGGCCCAGGCTTTTTTTTAGGCATTCAGTTGGGGTCATCTTATCAACAAGATTTAAAGTCAAAAATAGGAAAAATGCAGTCATCACCACATTAAAGGTGGGATTATGATGATAATCATCAGTTTCATCATCAGACCCAAATTTCTTGAAACTTCTTGTCCCTTATAACAGGATAAAGTTCAGCGCACTATTTTTGATTTGGTATAGATTGTGTAATATTCTCTTTTAAAAGAGTTTTGAGGCTTGTAAAGGAATTAATATTTTAGATGAATAAGCTGTTTTATTAAATCATATTTAAATACATAATTTTGCTAAATGAAATAAGATACTTTAGAGAGAGACGCCAAAGAATTTTGGAGAAATTGGGGCTTTAACCTAGGATTAACCAAAGCTCACTATTTAAAAAAAAAAAAATCAAAAATTATGATAACATTTACTTCTTTAACAGTTATTATTTCTTAGATAGGATTTATCTTTATGATAATCACAATAAACCATTATTCATTTATAAACATTCAATTTAAGAAAGTATTTTCGCTAATTCAATAAGCAGAAAAATTAGTAATCGAAATAAGCTACTTAAGTCTGTTAAGAAATTGAGGCCAGAATTTTATGCATGTTATATGATTACATAAGACTGCTACATAAATTTGAATTCTAGCAAACACTGGGCCTGTTCATAACTCTGTTAATATGTGATTTATGATACCGTTGTTAACTTTTAAACGTGAAATATTTATATATTAAACTCTTAAGAACAAAATAATATTATTTGCCATCGTGGGTTACACTCAACCAATACTCACTTGGGTTACAGTCCACTCCAACATCTTCATCGTGACCACAATTATTCACCCCCCAATTGTTTTCTCGACAACTGAAGAGGCTGGTTTCGTTCCCATTACACTGGACGTCATCGAGCCAGATCTGCCCCGTTCCCTGGCCAAAAAAGCCTTGGCCGCGGGCAACAAAAAGATTCCTGAAAATTAAACAACAAATATTTTTAACAGGTGATCTACAACTGACAGAATGGGTTGTTTTTTCAACTTTGATCATGGATTGATTCTCATTATACTGCAGGGGTGGTTCCAGAATTTGATTTAAGAGGAATTGATGTAACTTGGGGGCGTAACCTTTTGACTTGCAACCCTCCCTTGGAACCAAAATTTATTAATTTGGTTTAAAGTGTTTACAGGAAGATTTGGGGGAACTCCGGGAAGAAAATTTTAACAATTTCTCGTCCAAAATGGTGTATTTTGGGTGTATATCATTAACCTTTACCTCCTTATTTGAAATAAAAATTAACTTGGGCAGTTTTAGAGTTCAAAAACAAACTTTTCTATCTTCTGAAAATGAGGAATTTATTAAAATATAAGTTTCTTTTCCCCTTTTAAAAGTATGAAATGGGTGAAATTAAATATCAATCTGTGTGAGTATAAATATCTATTGCAATTATTAATCAATTAATATTTCATACTGATCTCTGAAGGTGATGAGAAACAATTTCTGACATCAATAATCCCTAAAACTTTACATCACACAATTCATTAGGATGTTAAATGAACCATTACATGTAAAAAAAACTTCATACAAAAAAATAATATTTTTTTACACTTTTGTTTCTCCAGATTGGGAAAAATATATATTTTACTAGGGGAATGGGTCTGATAGTCTGACCCATGGGAACTTTAAAAGGCATGACAGACAAATTCAAGTCTAGAAGTATATTACTCCTTAGAAACGGGTTAAAACTTTCAAAATTGATTCCTTGGAAGTACCAAACTTCCATAATTTTGAAGAAAACTTCCAAAGTAGAAAGCTTGGAAGTTCAAAATATCAAAACCTTTTGTCAATCTTACTTTATAGTCACCAATCATTGTTTAACTATAACTGTTTTTAAGTAAAATAAATTATTATTATAAAAGTTAAAGTTGCAATTTCTTTTTTTTTTTAATACACTTGTCAAAAAAAAGTTGAAAAAGATATTGTATTCGGAAAATTTTAGCTTTCACATTTTAGGGTAAAACTTCCAAAATTGATTGTCAGGGTGTTCATACTTTCAGTTTCAAATTCTTAATGGAAGCCCTGTGAAAATCTAAAAAATCAGGCCTTACCCAGTAAATCCCAGCATTCTGCATACCACCGAGGCGGCATTACTGTCAAAACTGTCATCACAAACAGTGCCCCACGTGTTGTTATGGAAAACTTCTACACGACCCTGACTTGACCGTGACCCATTTACCAACCGTATAGTAGCTGAAAATAAGTAATCAATGGTTACAGGTTAGTTTTGGGACTCGGTCACAGTTCAACTATAATACTGATATCCTCATACATGCCATATTTCTCAAAGGCTCCCCAGGGGATTTTGTTCAGAATTCCAGGGGATTTGGGTCATATATCAGGGAATTTCATCATCGCTATGTAGCAATTTGGCGGGCATGCCAATTCACTTTGTTAACCCATTTTTCCAACACTTTATATATGTTTTTATGAGACACTGTCATATTACATAATAAAATACTTCATAGAAAAATATATTTCAGAGAAAATTAAGGGCTTACCACTTACTTTTCTCTAAAATTGGAAAAAAAATCTGCTATCTATCAGAAATGATGACTTTCAGACTAATAGAGAGAATGATATAAATATTGATATATCTCCAGCTGGGGGATGGATTGAAATTCCAGGGGAGACAATTGGTAGACATTATAACAAGAGGAAAGAAGAAAAAACATTTGCCAGTCGATTATGACCTAATACAATCGAACATCGCCAATTTCAGACCCAAGCAGTCAATTTTCAATTATAATCATTTATCTGAATATAACTAATCAATGTTAAATGTTGCCGAGTTATGTCAGTGTATATAATGAGTTTTTTGAAAATTTTATACTCCACGAATCTAACATAGAAGTCATAATACAGTCAGCAATAAGCCATTTAGGCAGTGATATCACCACTCCATACAAAAGTAAATAAATATCTGTTCAACGGCTTAATTCGAAAAAAGAATAACAAAACTGCAAAAAAAATCAATTTTAGACATTGACATTGTTCTAAAAGTGCTCATTTTCCCCCAAAAATTAAGATATTAATTTTACCAATCAAATAAATACAATCCTCTGAGTAAAAAGGAAATGTTTCTCTTCATAAAAATCTTCATAAAACTAGCTCTCGTACAGCGTAAGAAGGTAAAAACATGTTTATCTGCTATTATATTATATAAGGTAAATTTGGCATGATTTTGATTTTTTTCCAGAAGTGAAAAAAATCCCAATCTGGAAGCCCCAAGCAGTTAAAATAATACATAAAAATCACTGGCTGATATCTGGGACCAAAAACAATTCTGCTCACAGCAATGAGTGGTGAGACAAAATATTTTATTTCAGATAAACTTTATGCACCAGTCAATTGTAACCACGTCCCCCCCCCCCCCCCGGTAATAGCGGGGTCTTTGACTTTCGGTTCAGCAAAGTTCGGGTAAAATCTCGGCCCTGCGCGGATGACCTGCTGGTAAACCACCCACCAAATGCTCCCGCACCACAGGGACCCTACAATTACAATTGACTGGTGCATTACCTGAAGTAAAATATCTTGTAAGCTTACTGTAGGAATTTTCTAACAGAATGGAAAATGGCCACGTTTACTGTCGGACATGTATGCATATTCACAGTAATTCACCTTCAGATATTAATTTATCGCATCTCTTTCATAAAAAGGACAAGATACAAGATATACAATCATATAAAATTCAACTGATAATATTTTAAAATCGACAGCTCGACATTCGCGCGGGAAATAAAACACTACCCAACTATACAAGGCAGGGCTACATACTACTAAGAATAAATATTGGGAACGTTCACAACTCTTTTTTGAAAGAGAAAAGGGGAGGCAAGACAGTGCAACATGAGCAGACTGTATGTCAGTAATATCTTCATGTATTACAGAACTGGTAAGTTTAAAGTGAACAAATAATTAATAGTAGTTCAAAACTTATTTTTCAAATAAGTACAATTCATAATGATAATTTGTCTTATTGACAAACCATACCACACTTTATTAGCAACACTCGATTAAAAAGTATTAATCAGTTTCCAAATCTGCTTCATATTTTAAGAAAATCAAAATGAATTAAAAGAATGATTCGAAAAATGAGTATGATGAAATTTATCATCAAAACTTGATAACGTAATCAACGCTCACAAATTTATCTAACGTTTCGAATAAATTTAAAGGCAAAATCAGTTCATCGTAACAATGCTCTACTCATGTACATGTACCTATTTTGATAAGAAAATGATACCGTGAATATTTTATCTGTTGGTATGTTACCATCAGACGAACGCGATAAGTTTTCACAATCATTTTAAAGAAGTTTTCACTGGTAAATCGAAAGTCTACACACTTAATTACATAAAATAATACGCATATAATTATGAATCAACATGAATCGATTAAGAATTACATATGTTCCGAAAAGGTTTTGGACTGCAATCGTAAAGATGCACTCTTACTCCCAAATAAGATTTACCAAAATTTATACAAATGTTTTAATATACCCAAAAGAATGAATTAATGTAGGCAACAATGGTTCTTATGTGTTAAATTTAAAATAAAGGTGTAGAAAACACGATTTTTCTACCTTATGAGACGATAGTAGATCACAGTAAATATTTTAGCACTCACCAATCATTTAATATTTTGGAGTTTTCAGTCATTAAATACACGGTTACAATCTTGTTATCAGTAATAAATATTTTCCATAAATGCATTATTTAGTAAGTAGTTCAAGATTTACCTCACTCAATTTAATTTTGTTACACATGTGTATGTATTGATTTTGAATAAGATTGTCTATTAAGGAAACGAAATCGTCAATTTTCTACTGTTCTTAATTTGATATAAGAACGATACTGGTATAGCTAATCGGATTGCTCGATGTAAATAAGTGACCTATACAGTGAATGAAGTCAATGATGTATGAATATTGAGTACCACCCAATGCATCAAAAAAAAAAAAATTAAACTAAATGTTGGGTTATCGTCTAAGAACAGTCAGCAACGCAGGAGTTCAATTCACCAATATTTTGAACATGTTTTTAGAATACAATATACATTTACAGCCAATGAAATTGCAGATAAGCAATCATTTAGTACTAGGCTTAATCATTAAGAAATTCAACTTTCGCGGTTTTTTAAAGCTGCACTCTCACAGACATACAGTTTTGTTTAAGTTTTTTTTTAAATTTGAATTGGAAAGAGCAATTTTTTGCGTACATATCTACAACCCAATGATAACATATTGCTGACAAAAGATCAGATCGCAAATTTTCATATTTCCGTTCGAAAATTAATGTTTTATGGCTTAAACCGTTACTAACGGTTTAAGAAAAATGCATAAAAAAAATCATTTTTTGAACTATAATATTAAAATCTGCGATCTAATTTTTTGTCAGCAGTCTTATATAACTCGTTTCCATGCATTTTCGCAAAAATTGGCTCATTCCAAGACAAAAAAAAAAATTAAAAAATGTAAAAACGGTATGTCTGTGAGAGTGCAGCTTTAAAGGTCCGCCCACTGCCACTCATCCGATACACTATTATTGCGTTAGATTTGCGTTGGCAATGTGTCAGCCAAGGAGGTTGTATTCTAAGTCAGTTAGATGACCTGAATTAAAATCTTTATGATTAAGAATGGGCGGAGTGAGCGTAGCGAATTAAGATTTCTATTCATGTCATTTAACGATTACGACTAATATGAACCCTGCCATTTAATACATACGAGATTTACTAAATGTACTCCGTTAATTAATTGCGAACTATGTCTGGGGAATGAATAGTTTGATGAATGACCTCAAATATTTAATATGAAGTTATGTATAATTAATTGTTGTTTCTCTTATAGTGTTTGTTGACCTTGGCGCATTGAAACAGGATATTGGTTAACTTATACGCGGCCACTAAACGCCAGCTCCACCATTTATCGCTGGTGCAAAGAAAATGAGCTGTCGACACGTCCGTGGTGCAGCTGTGCCTTGTGTTTACTTCTACACACGTTAGTATAATTTATATTTTATTTGATAATTTTATTAAACGGACAATATTTCGAAAATCGGAGAATTTGGTACCGTTCAAGAACACTTTTACTGTTTCACTGCAGGTTGGCTAGGATTTCGTGCGAACTGTGGTGCCAGGAGTTTTCATCCCGAATCGGATTTGTGCATATTCGGAGATCTGCTAGCATTTCAAGTACACTTCGTTATTTACACACATCGTAAGAACATTCTTCGAAAAGGAAATATGCACATATTTATAAAAGTAGTGGCTCTGTTGCTCTAGTGATGGCGTTGTCGAGTAGTGGTGGCGCTGTCGAGTATGTTTTGCCCCCGAAGTAACATAGAGATTTAACCCATTTCGAATGAATACAAAATAAAGGTGGCTGTGTTTATCATACATTGATATGCTTGTTATGCATACCACTTGTGGAAACTATACTCTACGCGAATTACCTTAACCAAAGTGAAAACTAATCTAAATCTTAAAACAGCTATGTAGACCGCTCGCCTGTGGAGACAGCTGACACTACAGGGTTATTGAAAAGTATCGAATAATAACATGCAATTTCATTGGAAGAAGAGTTGTCTCCCCTGCCTTATACGTATTCATAAAAACGAGATTTTGTCAGTCAAATTCTCACGTTATTTATCATAAGATATCGACGATGGGTTCGAATATTATTTTTGGACCTTAGTACTAGACCCTTGTGTCTCCAAACTAGGCCATCGTTATATCTAAATCTAACGGAATTGTCCCCGTAATTTCCCCTTTAATAACCTCATAGTCCTAAAGAAAGCTATGTATTTAATTTTTCACCCTAACACTATAAGTCATGACAACAGTGATCGACAAAAACTTCATCGAAGCTTTACTAAATGGATACACTCTATAATTTTGCAAAATTAAACGTAACTACATCATATTCGCTTTAACGTAACGCAACCGTAAACAAGAATGTCAATGTTTGTAAAAAGTATGTGTTAAGTATAATAAAATATTAAAATTATTAAACTTAGCTTACCTGTTGACACAGTTGATATTAAAACAGATATGAAACAACATAGCACAAGTCCTTGCGAGAAAAAACCTCTCTGAAAAACTGTCAAAGTCACCATAGTTATCGAGATGGTGGTCTTTCAATGACCAATGTCTTTGATTCAGATCTCTTCCACGCTAAAGATGACCATCCACCAGAAAATGTTTCCGCCTTTTCTCTGACTGTTTTACACTATATATTTACAAAAATAAAATAGAAACACAGCCCCAACTCCACTATAACCGCTTTCTTACGTTTGTTTTGTTTTAATATGACTGTTGTGCAATACTAATTGTTTATGTAAACCATGTAGTTAAACGTTACAAAATAACGGAATGTCCGTGTTCGAACCCTTCGTCGTCGACAGATAGGGGGTGTTAGCTGTGACAGGCACGCATATCATGGGTTAGATCGGGCAAGGTCCGAGATTTGATGACATTTTGATATTTTACTATCAAAATCATTATCTGAAGCAGTAATCAGGATTTTAAGTTATTATCTTAGGAGAAAATTTCAAGTTGTTTTAGTGTTCGTATTATTGACATGTATTACTTACATATGAATTGGCTGGCTATGTATTATCATCACTATTATATGAGTTGTTGCTTTATATGAGTCTGACCATTGCTTATGTTGTCCGCATCATGGGTGTGTATTATATACTTGATAATTGACTGACTATGTATTATCATACACTTGCTGTTTGATATTTGTCTGACCAATGACTATGGTGTCTAAATTACTAGCGAATCCAAGGGGAGGAGGGCGCACTCGCACACCACCCCCTAAAAATGCCCAATTAATTGAATTACTTGTTATTTCAATATAGGAGAAAGGGTTATAAAATACGCCCCAAATGCACCATTTCGGACTAGTTATTTTTCGTGGGGGAGTACCCTCTTCCAACCCCGGTCAACACTTTAAGCTAAATAAATTTTGGATCTGAGGAAGGGCGCAGGTCAAAAGGTCCCCCTCTAACGCCAAGTCCTGGGTCCGCCACTGTATATATGTTGGCTATTTACCTATACCAAGTATATGTTTTATTGCATGTGTATGTTAAGGAAACCCGTCGAACCCTGTTGGCTCGAACTCGCTTGGCTCGATTTCCTCGTTGGCTCGAATTGGATGTTAAAAGATCGTTATTCTACCCAATCTAAGCATTCACGCTTAGCTCGAATTTCTCGATGCCCGAGGTTTATTCGCCGGTTCCTGTGTGCCTTTTGGGTGTGTTTTATAACTTTCCTTCTCCTGTTTTGAAAACGAAACAAGTGGGGGCGCCAATATTAAACTAAATATGGTAATTTGGCCTTTAAAAATTAAAAAAAGAACATTATCTGTTAAAAACTGGTCAATTATTTCAGGTAATCAGTAATAAACGAGCTTTCAAATGATACCAAAATTGTCAAGAGTCATCGGGCTCCAAAACTGAACATTACGGCCAATCAAACGATAATACGGAACAGTCGGAACTCCTCGGCCATTTTCTAACGATAGAAAATGGCCGAAGAGTTCCGAATGAAAATGGAAGTATTATTTGTACATCAAATACCTAAAGAGTTTCAGAGTTATGGCCCTGTTTTAAGTTGAAACACAATATATAGACATTATTGTTTTTGTGGGGTTTTTTATGTGAGTTTATCATGGTCTGCCCGCGCCCATTTGCTGCATTATGGCTTGACTCCGCCGTGGCGCCATCACTACTTAATGAAAATGTGTTTTTAAATGCAATACGTGACATGAGATAGAAGTGACAGCAATTCGCAGTAAAATCCTGACACTGTAAGATTTGAAGAAACAGAGCGAGATACAATAGATCCATGTGCGATACCCTAGCAAGCTCTTTGCGAAGAGACCTCTTGATTCTTTAACGGACTCGGTGTAAAGCACCAATATACGGGATACAACGTTCCTACTACACCATTTTCTCAGTACAACCCTTTAAATGACAAAAGCTAGGCAATGGAGCTACTAACTGGTACCATATTTTTACGTATTTCGGTTCAAAGCGGCCGGGGTATGAACCATCGACCTTCTGCAGCCGAAGCGAGCGCTCTAACATTTAGCTATCGGGGCTATTATTCTTGGTTGCTTTCCAACTTCAACGTTTAACACTACACAGGGGGCATGGTGCGTTGTTATGACACACCCCTATGTCAACGACCCACCCACCCCCACCCCCTCTCCCCTTATCAATAACCAGAAAGGTAAAATTATTTCCAGGAAGAATTGTGATAAATTAGGGGGAGGGGAGAAGATGCCGTTGGGTGTAGCATTACAACGCATCCAAGCCCCTGTCATTCACCACAACTCAAGATTACAAAATTAAGCTAAAACTTTTAAAAATGGATGAAAATCTATCAATTAATTTATATTGGCCGAATCATTAAGTATAGTTTTAATCATTAAATAAAAGTACAGTATTGCCATGCAACACATGTAATTCTTGGAATTCTAGTGTTAAAATTAACCATAACATGACACAATCAATGAGGCTATATAATAAGCATACAATAAGCATACACATTAATTTTGTTTTTCTGTTGGTTTACACCGGGAGCAGGATTTCTTATTGGTCCCAGGTTTACATAATGATTATTCAAGTATTTTGACGAATAGATAAAAGTAGCTTCGTTCCCGGACATAAGGTGATAACAATCGGAACACCTCGGCCAGTATCTAACAGGAATTCTCGAAGCTTGCCGGATATGGCCGAGTTGTTAAAATTGTCTATCTCGAAGCTTGCCGGAGATGGGCGAGTTGTTACAATTGTCTATCTCGAAGCTTGCCGGAGATGACCGAGTTGTTACGATAGAAGGAGATAATAGATAAGTTTATCAGCATTTGATAGATTAGTCTTTTCGAAAATCATTATCTTAATGTAAGCCATCATTTTTTTATGTTTCTCCTTATTTTTATAATATTGTATTATAAATAACTCTTGCACATATAAACAGATGAGATTAGCGCATAAAGATACAAAATAAATGTTATCTATAAGTATTGCCGAAAATCGGATTTAAATGATAATTAAATTTGCAAAAGGGTTGGGCCACAGGTTATTAAAAAAAATAAGTAAGTTCCTTAATTTTATCGAGTTTACAATACACTTCATTACATAGGTGGTAGTATCGCAAAGGGATAATTATACAGTCAAACTCGTTGGTTCGACATCGCTTGGCTCGATATCCCCGTTGGATCGAACCGGATAAAAAGGACCGATTTTTTTTTCTATATGTACATATAAAATTCGATCGGATGGCTCAATTTCATGAGGTTTGTTTGTATAGTGATTTTATACGGACTGTACAAATGTCTACGTTCTTCGGCCGGTGGGGATCTATACCCCCCCCCCCCCCCCCCACATACACACACCCCCTGCCCTCTCTCTCTCTCTCTCTCTCTCTGCTTGACTCGTTATTCGCGAGGCTCAGAGTATTTTGGAAGGTCCCGGGTATGTCGAGCCAACGGGTTTCGACTGTATACATACAAAGCTGAACCGCGGCAGTATAAACAACACCGATAGTAAATATACAACAAAATCATTGTATATTCATTGAAAAAAGCTATCTCAGACTAGAAGATAGATTTTATCTGGAAAAGAGTAATTTCATTAACTATATAGTTGTTTGCTTACAAAACTCCGCATACTCCGAAGTAGTTACAAGAATTATCTTTCATGCCATTTCTTTTTGTGAAACATTTCTGTGATTTTTTTATGATAATTGTGCATCATTGTTATATTTAGTATTTATTCATTCAGCTTAAAAACTATAAGGACAAGTGATTATAAAGCGATGTTCGACTTAGATATTTGAACACTGCAACAGTGAATGTGCCAGTACCGTGACGTAGATTAAAGGCAAATTTCATCATCTCAATTTATGTTTTACAGCAAAAAATGAACTTTTGTTAAATATAGGTAAATACAAAAATTACAATTTTAGATTATTCCCGGGAACGTGTATTTCACAAAATTGCAACATTTTTTTTTAATAAGATGTAGATTAGTATCGTGCTTTTGAAAGCCACGTAATCGATTTGTCATTTTTATACTTAATTTCAAAGTTTGTAAAATTATTTTTATATAATGAAGAAAATGGTTCAGATATTTTATATGAAAGTTTCTGTTTAATTCCGTAATAATGTAATAATGTAATTCATTATGCCACTTGGACCAAAGCTAGTTTTTGCCTAGCAGTAACACTTAAGCAGAAAGGAGAGTTTGATGCCTGAAACAATTAAAGATCTGATGCCTGGATATTCAGTGGGCAAACATAACTTAGAACTAATGCAGAAGATTTGTCTATTAGTGTTTAGTCTCAAAGATAGTCACAGTGTTGGTAATTAGTTCGTCGTTACCATAATAGCTGGATTAATCTGATATTTTAGTGTCAGATAACCGTAGCCGATTTAAACATACTGAAGTTTAAGACAAAAAAAATGTTTGCTAGTATTCTACATCATTGTTATATAGACAAAATCGTTTTTTTAGATATGAATCTAAGAAGATTGTTATGTAACTCCTTAATACAATGTCATTTTGACTATGCATCGACATCTTGGTACAGTGGTATATATCTAAACAATTCAAGAACAGATTACAGGTCACTCAGAACAAAGTTGTAAGATTTATTTATGGCTATGATTGTAGAACTTCCCTGAAAGTCTCGGCTTTCAGTAATATTGGATGGCTTAATATAGAAAATAAGATAAAGCAACTACGACTAAACCATGTACATAAAATCTTTAATAGCAAATGCCCATCATACTTACATGAACATTTTACTTAAGTCTCATCCACACATTCTTACAACAGTAGACATAGTGCTGGAAATTTTAAAGTGCCACAGGCTGACAGTGTTATATTAAATACTTTCTTTTATCAAGCAATCCATAACTGGAACAGTCTTCCAATAAAGTTAAAAGAATTGAAAAATAAGAATACTTTTAAAAAAGAAGTGAAACCACATCTTATTGTTGGTATGAAATGTGCAGAAATGGAAGATTTCCTATTTTATTAATTGTTATTCATTTAATCTTGCATATCAGTTCAAAGATTTTTGTCATTTTATGCTAAAGTGTCATATGGTTTTAACAGTCGGTTGCATTATAACTGTAAAAGTTCGATCTCAAACATTTAATCATTCTTTAACTGGTCAAGAGTACATGCATGTATTTTTGTATAAGAAAACCTAATTTAAACAGCTTACAACTGAGATCTTGGCAAATAATTATATTTGTCATAAGGACCCCATTGGAAATAAGTTGAATAACTTTAATGGGTTATACTATGTTTTATATTTGTCACATTGAATTAAATCTGTATTAACGCACGTATGTATCCAAAGCATTCTAATGATGTTGTGCTTTAGTATAGATATCATCACTAATACTTTGTTAGATGTAAAAAGAGTTTGCAAAATACGCGTTTAGTATATATAAAATCCCCTAACCTTGGTTGTCAGGTGTTCTGTAGCCTTTGTGCGTTATGCGGTCAAGTATTTTGCCGATCGGGCACCTGTTTTGAAAAAAGTTCATTTTTTCTTAAATAAACCAATAATCCTATCTATATTTCTTAGCAGAAAGAAACACATTATTTTTTAAAATTTTAGTAGAACAACCCATCATCATTTTGAACCCTGTTATTATTTAAATTCGTAATTATTTATAATTCGAACATTCCCCTGCTTTGTTGTTGTGGAGACGTTTACAAAATGGCTGACAAACTTGTTTATTTTTGGTCAGTATACCAAAGTTGATATCTGTTTCGGCTAAATTTGTTTGGAAAATGGGTGGTTTGTTTAATGATCAAGCAAATTTTAAGCCTATACATGCACTTTATATGCAAATTTCAAACATTCTGTAGATTTTTAAAAAAATCCTTTGATGTTTTTGACGAAATAGAAGTGCATGTTTCTTTCTAAATGTAACCAATTAAAGCTCTGGTAAGAAAGATTTTGCAAGAGATATTTAAATGGATTTGCAGAATTTTGTGAGCTCTTTGATAGATAGATGCAACTTCATAACAACACAATAAATTGCCAGTCTATTTAGTATGAACAAATAATACATTTTAATGCATTTTAGTACATTTACATGTAATTAGAAAAAAAAGCTGAAAAATAAAAGAATACAGTTTATCAACACAGGTTTTAGTAATAGCACTATGTAGGAGCTAAATTGACATGATTTCCATGAATGAATGAATCAATTCATTACTGTACCAGTATAAACTCTACAGATAATGAATGTTCAGTAAATTTAGAGATGATATAATTATGATTTTTTTTTGTTTTTGTTTCAGATGATATAAATGTCTCAAGATGTAGCCATTTCATCAAGAACAGTAATTTAAAACATTGAAGCAGATTCAAGCACTTTTAATTGAAAAGGAAAGCCAGTTACATTCAGTAAAATGGCGGAGACAAAGTCAATGAGAGTCCTGCCGAGTGGGAAAATCTACAGGCAGATGTTTGAAGCTCAGGTAATATAAATGAAATCTATTCGAATGAGGGCGGCAAGATAGACATAAGCTCACAGAGCTTTTTTAACCAACTTTTTTCAGGATTATGTACAGTGGTGGAAATTGACACAAGCCCGCTAGCCATGCACTGGTAAAATGTTTCTGGGCTTACTCAAATTCTGAATTTTATATAGCAGGGCATAATTGTTCAAAAATTTGATGCCAAGAAATAGTATAAGAATTTGGGCTTGTTCATCCAAAAGTCTAATTTTGAAGACTGTATGTATAGTAACAACAGTTGTACAACAGCAAGAAAGAGGAATATAAAATTATTTATTTACGACCATGACAACATGGACAATGATGACATGATAACACTAAATGATTGTTTTTACTGTATAAATTAGTTATGTAAATGTTTGTCTCTAAAAAATACATTACAAAGCTTTTATACCTTGTTCATTTACAGGTCCAGTTGAATAGAAGTCTGACAAAGATCCAGAGAGATTCAACATCCGGTACCAGGACAACCCAAACATTGGCAAATATTCCTGTTGTCCATCTTTCCAAAGGTAACTAATGTGAAAATAAAATTCAGAATTTGTCTTTTGAAGAATCTAGGGTTTTCTTTTTTCCATTAAAATGTTTTTGTAAAGAGATTTGGTGAATTCTTAAAATATAGTTGTCTTTTACCTTTTCTGTATATATTTAAAGCGGTCTTGTTGATATTACGCAAAATATGCACAAATGTTTTGTATATCTTACGCCCAAAGGGTTAGCTAGAGTTTAAGTAACAGAACAGTGGTCTAAATTTTTACAAAAGCTCATCTGTATGCCTGGCACCGGTTAATACTTTTATGGTGTGCTTGCATGCTTACAATTTAACTTTTTAGCTTGTCATAGCAGTGGTGTCATTGTTAGTTTTAGCAGTTTTTTCATCGTCTATGTTCTGAAAATACTTAAACCTTGGCCGTAAGTAATTCAAAACCGCTTGAGATAACTCATAACCAATAACTTTGTCTTGAATTATTGAAAGTAATTTGCCTGTTTCTAGTCTGAAAAAAATCATGGAAAAACTTGGAATTGGCCATAACTTATGAACTGTTGTTCACATTTTCCCAGGAACAATGTGAACATATGTAGCAAGGCCCATACCTCTGTATTTGATAATTGTAGAGGAATGGCCCCTGTTCACTCAAGCGTGCCTTTGTTTATTACAATTGACCAGGCTTGTTTCAATTTTCAAAGCAAATAGTTATTGTAAGGATCTGGGAGAATTGCTTTGAAAAAAAAACTCATTTGCTGTTTCTGACAGTATAAATAAGTATATCAATAATCTTCTGGTACATTCACAGATGAAGTGGAACATGGAATCCTTGGTGAAAGACAGCGAACCTGGGCTGACGGCTTCCCTAATGACCCATATGTTGAAAACCCTGTTGTTTACAAGTAAGATCATTTGGAGCACTTAAGCTCATCTGTTTTTCATAGAAAAAGTTAAAGAATTGTCATAGCTATATTGTCATCGTCATCGTCGTCGTCATCATCATCATCATCATCATCATCATCATCATCATCATCATCATCATCATCATCATCATCATCATCATCGTGCAAGAGAATCTAAGCTTGACCTTATGCTAGAAAAATGTTCAAGAAATCATCATCGTTGTTGTTGTCATCGTCGTCGTCATTGTTATCATCGTCATCATCATCATCATCATGCAAGAGAGTCTAATTTTGACCTCAAAAAATGCTCAAGATATTCAGTATTTGTGTACACATGTTGCCACAAATGAACATAACTCCTGCTTCAATAATTGTTGAGTGATGCCCTTTGATAGGCTGAGAAAAGATAATGTATCTGTTTCCATGTTTTTTGTTTTGCCTGCGAAGGTAGGTATAACTTTTCCCAGCAGCAGTGTTTTCGGCAGCATTACAGTTTTGTTTTCATTCAATAACTATTGAATGACTTAGTGTAGAGACTCCAAATTTGGTATGTATTTAAGGGTCAGTAGGTCACAAGGTCAAAGGTCATGGTGACCTTTACTGGTCACCTTTACTTTACATGTTTGGCCTCTCATCTGATTCGCAGAATTCTCGTGTTTATTAAGTTCGTTTAGAAATATTTAAATGATAAGGACACAAAACCAGGAATTAATGCTCTAGATTTTCAACTGATATGATAAATAATTATACACTACCTTTTGAAAACTTTCAGACAATATGCGGATTATGTTGGAACCAAAATGAAGGAACCAGTCAGTTCGCTGGAAGGGAAGGAGGTCAGAGGTCTGCCTGATGTTGTTGGTAAGAGATTATGTAAAAGTTTAACAGTTATAGACATGTTAGTTTATTAGAAGGGAAGGAGGTCAGAGGTCTGCTTGATGTTGTTGGTAAAAGAGTATGTAATAGTTTAACAGTTAAAGACCTGTTAGTTTATTAGAAGAGAAGGAGGTCAAAGGTCTGCCTGATGTTGCTGGTAAGAGATTATGTAATAGTTTAACAGTTATAGACCTGTTAGATTATCAGAAGAGAAGGAAGTCAAATGTTTACCTGATTTTGTTGGTAAGAGATGATGTAATACACTGTAGTAAAACAGCGATTGCTGGAGGACGCGGGGGACGAGCTAAAATCTCAAGTGATCCGATGTTTTGAATGACACAAATTTCTCTTTTAGTCTGTTATGAAATGTCTTACAATGTATTTTCAAAGTTCAAAGTTGAATGTTTACTTCGGCACCGATTATGTATTGCTTTGTGGAAATCGGCGCTTATAAACCTGTTAGTTCGATAGAAATTGAAGGAGGTTAGAGGTGTTTTTGATATTGTTGGTAATAGGTTATAGTTACAGTACATGCTTTTAACACTAATAATAAAAAGTGGAAAATTGTATACATTGAAGTGGTATTGTATATATATAAATATGTCGGACCAATTCAACAAAATTAAACTAAGTAACAAAATTTTGAATGTTTTGAACTATTGAAAATCTCTTAATGTTTTTTTCACAGTTGCTGCCAAAGAGAAGTCGAACATCATTGAAAGGATAGCTGCCAGCCGTAAAGAGCGACATGAATCCACTGTTGAGGAGATGCATCAGGAACTAGCACTTATCAATGCTGTAAGTGAGATAAAAAAATTGACAAAAGGGCAATCGATAGTATTTTTAAGACCAAAATTTGTTTACAAAAAGTTTTTTTAATTGTTTAATTGTATGAGAATCTTGTGATTTTAAAAGCTTGTCTGCCTATAAATTAATTGCTTGATTTTCATCCTCGCCTGCCCCCTCTTTTTTCTGCCGCTATTCATTGATTCAAATAAAAACATTGAACTAAGGTTTATATTTGCGTATCAGTCTGATACTCTCAGGGAACAGCACATGTAAAAAAGGAGGATTGTTTTGATCATGTTTATGGTTCTTCTAGAAACGCATGTATATGGTTCCTTATAAAAAAGAAAGAGAATGAACGCATATTCAATGGTAAAGCAGTTATCTAAGAAAAATAAAAAAATAAAATATCTTGCCTCCCCAATTTAAATAAAAACATTTGGCTGAAAATCTAGCAATAAGTGTTGTTTTATTTAAAAGTCATTATTTTATTTTTTATTGGACAACTGGAAATTGTGCCTTGTTATCTCAAATTCCTGCTCAGCTCCACGACAAATATTGAAAAAAGTTAGAAATACTCCCTTTTTTGTTATTACATAAAGTCTAATTTTAGAAAACGATCTGCGTTCACCTCCAGCATCTTATTTGTGTATATAGTAAAATACTGTCCTATATGTTGAATTGCTTTGTAATAGCCGCTAACAACTATCTTATCACTTAAATATGTATTGCTGTTTGAATTACATGTTTTGTGTCTTACTGTTGCTTTTATTTAAATTTCACTTAATGCATTGGACCAGATTTAAATTATAAATATGTTTTATCTTGTAACTTTTGATGTATCTCGTAATGAAGCCTATAATCTCATTATAACCTATGTTTTAACATGTGATATTGTATATTTTCAGGTCTTTTGTTTGTCTGTTATTGGATAATCTATTATGTCGGAAAAAAGCTATCAGCTAGTGTTGTTTATGTTTATCATAACCGACTTTAAATAAAGATTATCTTATCTTATCTTAGTAGAATTACTTCCCTTTTCATTTAAAAGACATTAAAAATGCCATTGAATATATTTAATAGGAGATGGAGCCTAGAATATCGGATGCATGCTCTGACCTACTGAAGAGATTGGAAGAAGACGATGCCGAGATTGCAGGGAAACTGGCAAGGATTGAAAAGGAGGAGGTTTGTGTTTGCCTGATTTATGCTTGAGTCTTTAAGGCCTACTAGTTTAAGCATTCTATAAGTGACCCCCCCCCCCACCCCCCACCCCCACACCCCCAAATCTGTATACAGTACACAACTTCTATGTAATAATCTTAATCGACTTGCCTTGATCCCTCTTATCAGATCTCTGGTCTGAGTATCCTGCTGTACAGTTTTGGAGGTTTTATTATAGAATTTGGACCTTAAATGGCCCTGAGACAATAAACAAATAAACAGGAATATGAACAAACACCAAAAAGCAACTGGCAGATAACCATTTTGAACAGAACTTTGTAGATCGAAGACTAAAATAGTTCTTTTTCAAAAGTTTTTTTGACAAAACAGAGCATTTTCCGTGACATTTTTTAATTAGTTATCAATTTATAATAGAGCTCTTATTTAAACTGTTTATGATGATATATCATTAAAAGAAGCATTTTGTTTACATTTCACCCAATGTTTTTCACTCTCTGACCCAATAAAACTTTAACAAGTCCCTTACAACATTTTTTTTAAAGTTGCAGTCTCGCAGATTGATTGTTTTAACAACTTTTTTATTTTTTGTCTTGGAATTAGTCAATTTTTGCCTAAATGACTGGAAACCAGTGATATAGGACTGCTGACAAAAGAGCAAATCGCAGTTTTCATATTTTCGTATGTTTGAAAATTTATGTTTTACCTCTAAAAGCATTGCTAACACTTGAAGAAATAAAAAAAATTGGCAGTTTAACAAACAATTGAAATCTGTTCTATTGTGAGTTTTATATGACTTAGTTAAAGGCTCTAATTCTGAAATTAGCTGATTCTGAGACAAAAAATAAAAATGGTCAAAACTGTCAATTTGTGAGAGTGCAGCTTTAAGAGCTATTTGTCCCTTTCCAGAAAATGATGTTACCCTAGTGTTCTACTTAAGAAATTGAATGTTTTTTACTTTTTGTTCTTAATCGATATTTTTTTTAATATAGTCATGAATCTTTATGCTCAAAGCAACAAATACTTCGCTCTTGTTTGTGTTTAGAAATTGTTACACTCAGCTAGGAATTGAAAATTGGACAAAAATCTTAATCGATTATTGGAAATAATCTGAGTGAAATCGGACAAAAATCTTAATCAATTATTTGAATAATATCTGAGTGGTAACTTGATCAATAATTAAGTTCATAATTGAAACTGAAGATACTCATTTTAAAGAAGTCATTATTAAAAATGAGTGTAAACTGATATTTATTATATGGAGTATATAAAATAGAATTCAGCTAATGACATGAAAGTCGAATTGCAAATAATGACTTTAAAGTATTCCCAACCTTAGTTTGATATAAAATAATATTATTTTCCAGGATCTTTTGAGCTACTCCCTGGAGAGTCTACATAATCTGTGGGACAACATTCAATCTCACTCTGAAGAAAGACAGTCATGGCTAACCTCCCTTGATGACTCTCTAAAGAAAGTGGAGAAGGATAGAATGGAAATGGTAAGGAGATTGAAGAGTAGATATATTTGAGAGAGAAAAAATGAAAGATGATAATTACTGCCCTTGATGATCCTCTTAAGAAAGTAGAGGAGGATTTAATAGAGATAGTAAGGAGCATGAAGAGAATTCAGGGGCAGATATTGTGGAGAATAATAATGTTTTAAGATGAAGGTACTTTCTGCCCTTGATGACTCTCTAAAGAAAGTAGAGGAGTAAAGAATAGGTAAGGATATGGAAGTGTTCTCAGAGGTACTTACACTTTTTTAACATGATAAAATTGTTAGCTTGGTCGAAAAACATACCCCTTTTATTTCATGATTTCGTGGTTCATTTTCTCTTATTTTAGTCTTTTTCTCTGTAAGAAACAATTAAAAACGCACACAGTGTTGGTAAGAAAATCAGCGACCTCATTTCCAGTGAAACATAACTTTTGCCCATTATACATCATAGCAAGTTCAATTTCAGATCCGTAGGGTTTTCAAGGACTATGCCAAGGCCTTAGAGAAGATAGCTCATATTCTTTCATCCGACCTACACAGGTTTATGGACAAAGAGTCACAGGTAGGAATGTGTTTTAGAAGAATACTGTAATCCTATTTTTGGATATTTTTTCATTTTTTTAAGGAAAACAAAACCAAATTAATTTCTATGCTAGGGTGTTGTCATTTGCCATGATGATGAAATGAATTAAAGACTGGCACAAATACATCTAATTTATATACATATATTTCTCCTTGTTGTCATCATCATCATCATCATCATCATCATCATCATCATCATCATCATTGCATAGTCCTTCCATATAATAAGCCTCACTAAGTGACCTTCAGCCTTTAGACAGATTTTTTCTTTGACAACATATTCACAGATATTATTTTAAGACAACATAAAACCATACGGTGGCGTATTGTCTTGCTGATGTTGACATAAATATGTATTTCAAGTTCCAGTCAATAAACATTGGAAACTATACTTAAGTATTTAGTACTGTATATATTACTGAGATTCATTTCTTAATTTCCAGCTTATCAACCAGACTGTTCTAAGTAACAGGCGAGCATATGGCGACCTCTTTGTCCGTCTTATGTCAACCGATATTGAGCGGGAAAAATCACAGCACACAGCATGGAAGAGACGAGTGGATGACTGGAAAATGCTGAAAACAGAACTGGCGGTCAAGAGATTCAAGTAATATAAGATTTCGTTTTGAAGATTTGTCTATTTTCCTAACTTGTCTGTTGTTGGAAGAAAAAAAGCCTTAGTTTCAATGTTTGCACTGGCATCATTATAAAAAACTTTTATCTTTGGCCATAACTTGAATACCATTCAAATGAAACTCTGTATGCATATTGATGGATACAGTACACATGTGTACTGTAATTACAATATTTGATGAATTTAACAAATTATCCAAAATAATAACCCTGCATCAAAAAGACTGCTCAAATCAATTACCGATCGGCATAAGTCGTAAAGACAGTCACTAATCTGGTATCAATAAGCTGTTAAAACAGCACAATGTCATTGACAATTAAGTAATACCCATGTTTGGCACGTGCTAACTGATAAAGACAAAAAATGCGCCCTGACCTCCAGATCATCACTAAGTGGACCTATTTCTCGCAACTGGGAATGTTTCACATCCAAATTCCAAGCCCCCCAGGTTACCGATCATAACGCAAAACGATTTTCAGATTTACAGATTTACAGATTTTGAAATCCATGCGCTCCAGTACCGGGGCACTTAAATGGCCTGGGGACGGCCCTGGTACAGTAAAGCCCATCTTACACTGGCTTAAATAATTGTCGAGATATGATACTTGTTCAACTGAGAAAAAAAGAAGAAGAGTACTGGCATTTCTGCCTTGGCGCTTTTGTTTTGAAATGATTACTGTTGGCCTTTGTTATGCAGACAATGCAATAAAATATATCTTAAATATATAGTAAAATACCTGTAAGATGTGATACTTAATGCTCAAGCAAAGGTACTATTAGTATATAGGCCACTTTGTTCTATATTTATCACTTATCTATAAGTCTTTTATGGCAGATGTCAGTGTGGTAACGCCCCCTTGCATAGAGACACAACTACATTACTCTTTGAAAGAATAGAGGCTGTTTTTACAATATGACATTTTATTCTAAATTTATCACTCATCTGCTGGTCTTTCAATAGAAAACAAGAGAGTGGTATCGCCCCCTGGTTTAGAGAAACACCTACAGTACATGCTGAAAGTACAGAGGCCATTATTCGTATTTATGTATCATTTGATACTATATTGATCTCTCATCCGCAGGTCTTTCATGGAAGATGTCAGAATGGTATCACCGTCCTGGCGTAGAGAAACAACTATGTTACTGTTTGAAAGAATAGGGGCCGCTTTTACAATAGGACATTTTATTCTATATTTATCTCTTATCCGCAGGTCTTTCATGGAAGACGAAAGAGTTGTATCGCCCCCTGTCATAGAGAAATAACTACAGTACATGCTGAAAGTATTAGGCCATTATTCGTATTTATGTATCATTTGATACTATATTTATCACTCATCTGCAGGTCTTTTATGGCAGATGTCAGAATGGTATCACCGTCCTGGCGTAGAGAAACAACTACAGTACATGTTGAAAGTATAGAGGCTGTTATGACAATATGTCACTTAATTCTATATCTATCATTCATCCGCAGGTCTTTGATGGAAGATGGGAGAGTTGTATCGCCCCCTGGTGTAGAGAAACAACTACAGTACATGTTGAAAGTAAAGAGGCTGTCAAAATAGTATGAAAATTTGTTCTATATTAATCTCTCATCCACAGGTCTTTCATGGATGACGAGAGAGTGGTATTGCCTCCTGGTGTAGAGAAACAACTTCAGTACATGTTAAAAGTATAGAGGCTGTTATGCCAAAGCATCCCTTAATTCTATATTTATCACTCATCTGCAGGTCTTTTATGGCAGATGTCAGAATGGTATCACCGTCCTGGCATAGAGAAACAACTACAGTACATGCTGAAAGTACAGAGGCCATTATTCGTATTTATGTATCATTTGATACTATATTGATCTCTCATCCGCAGGTCTTTCATGGAAGATGTCAGAATGGTATCACCGTCCTGGCGTAGAGAAACAACTATGTTACTGTTTGAAAGAATAGGGGCCGCTTTTATTTTATTTATTCTATATTTATCTCTTATCTGCAGGTCTTTCATGGAAGACGAAAGAGTTGTATCGCCCCCTGGTGTAGAGAAACAACTACAGTACATGCTGAAAGTATAGGGGCTGTTATGACAATACGTCACTTAATTCTATATTTATCACTCATCCGCAGGTCTTTTATGGAAGATGAGAGAGTGGTATCGCCCCCTGGTGTAGAGAAACAACTACAGTACATGTTGAAAGTAAAGAGGCTGTCAAAATAGTATGAAAATTTGTTCTATATTAATCTCTCATCCACAGGTCTTTCATGGATGACGAGAGAGTGGTATCGCCTCCAGGTGTAGAGAAACAACTTCAGTACATGTTAAAAGTATAGAGGCTGTTATGCCAAAGCATCCCTTAATTCTATATTTATCACTCATCTGCAGGTCTTTTATGGCAGATGTCAGAATGGTATCACCGTCCTGGCATAGAGAAACAACTACAGTACATGCTGAATGTACAGAGGCCATTATTTGTATTTATGTATCATTTGATACTATATTTATCACTCATCTGCAGGTCTTTCATGGAAGATGTCAGAATGGTTTCACCGTCCTGGCATAGAGAAACAACTATGTTACTGTTTGAAAGAATAGGGGCCGCTTTTACAATAGGACATTTTATTCTATATTTATCTCTTATCCGCAGGTCTTTCATGGAAGACGAAAGAGTTGTATCGCCCCCTGGCATAGAGAAGGAACTACAGTACATGTTGAAAGTATAGGGGCTGTTATGACAATACGTCACTTAACTCTATATTTATCACTCATCCGCAGGTCTTTTATGGAAGATGAGAGAGTGGTATCGCCCCCTGGTGTAGAGAAACAACTACAGTACATGTTGAAAGTAAAGAGGCTGTCAAAATAGTATGAAAATTTGTTCTATATTAATCTCTCATCCACAGGTCTTTCATGGATGACGAGAGAGTGGTATCGCCTCCAGGTGTAGAGAAACAACTTCAGTACATGTTAAAAGTATAGAGGCTGTTATGCCAAAGCATCCCTTAATTCTATATTTATCACTCATCTGCAGGTATTTTATGGCAGATGTCAGAATGGCATCACCGTCCTCGCGTAGAGAAACAACTACAGTACATGCTGAAAGTACAGAGGCCATTATTTGTATTTATGTATCATTTGATACTATATTGATCTCTCATCCGCAGGTCTTTCATGGAAGATGTCAGAATGGTTTCACCGTCCTGGCATAGAGAAACAACTATGTTACTGTTTGAAAGAATAGGGGCCGCTTTTACAATAGGACATTTTATTCTATATTTATCTCTTATCCGCAGGTCTTTCATGGAAGACGAAAGAGTTGTATCGCCCCCTGGCATAGAGAAGGAACTACAGTACATGTTGAAAGTATAGGGGCTGTTATGACAATACGTCACTTAACTCTATATTTATCACTCATCCGCAGGTCTTTTATGGAAGATGAGAGAGTGGTATCGCCCCCTGGTGTAGAGAAACAACTACAGTACATGTTGAAAGTAAAGAGGCTGTCAAAATAGTATGAAAATTTGTTCTATATTAATCTCTCATCCACAGGTCTTTCATGGATGACGAGAGAGTGGTATCGCCTCCAGGTGTAGAGAAACAACTTCAGTACATGTTAAAAGTATAGAGGCTGTTATGCCAAAGCATCCCTTAATTCTATATTTATCACTCATCTGCAGGTCTTTTATGGCAGATGTCAGAATGGTATCACCGTCCTGGCGTAGAGAAACAACTACAGTACATGCTGAATGTACAGAGGCCATTATTTGTATTTATGTATCATTTGATACTATATTGATCTCTCATCCGCAGGTCTTTCATGAAAGACAAGAGAGTGGTATCGCCCCCTGGCGTAGAGAAACAAATATAGTACATGTTGAAAGTAAAGAGGCCGTTATGACAATATGTGACTTAATTCTATATTTATCACTCATCTGCAGGTCTTTCATGGAAGATGAGAGAGTGGTATCGCCCCCTGGCGTAGAAAAACAACTACAGTACATGCTGAAAGAACAGGAAGTCCTGAACCAGAAGAGAATGGATCTGGTGAACCAGCTCAGGTTGGAAACAGAATAGTTGATTTGAATGATTTGTATTTAATTTTGTATTTTAATGATGCAATCCTTGGCCAAAATTTTACCGTTTCATTGTGCTACAAAATTCTGTCAAGTTAAAATTTTGGCCAAAGATTGCATTATTAGAATACAATCAAATCTCAAATATTTCAGTGTAGATAGGGTAAGAAATATTTTTATATCTTTTCTGTCAAAACAGTTATATAAAAATTTATGTCACTTACTTGTTTGTAAACATAGGTTGTCGCCCGTGGTGACCCATGTGGGAACCCCTTTTAGTCATGTGACTCCTCACCCTGATATAACCAGTAGTTGTCTTTTGATAAAACAACATTGCTTTATTTTAAGTAAATAAGCCAATCATTTATTATTTCCAATTTCAGGGACCTGATGCCGCCATCTTCTACCAAGACATCTGTCTATCACTGGAACAAGGGTGTTCAAGACATCTCACAGGAAATAGGTATCCAGGGATTATTTTTTTAAAAGCTGCTCTCTCACAAATAAACCGTTTTGTCATTACTATTTTTTTGGTCTTAGAAAGAGCCAATTTATTGCGTACTGGTAATTGTCTGAGAACGAGTGATAAAAGACAGTCATTGAAATAAGACTTTTGGATGAACAAGCCTAAATTCTTATACTATTGCTTGGCTTTAATTTTTTTAACAAGCCCTGCTATAAAAAATTCAGAGTTTGAGCAAGTCCAGAAGACATTTACCAGTGCAGGACTTGCGGTCTTGTGTTAATTTCGTCCACTGAAAGACTGCTGCCAATCGATCAGAACACAGTTTTTAGCTCCACTGGCCGAAGGCCATGGAGCTTATGTCGTCACAGATTGTCCGTCGTGAGTGCGTGCGTGCGTGCGTGCGTGCGTGCGTAAACTTTTACTTTAAACGACATCTCCTCTGAAACTGATAAGCGGATTTTGACAAAACTTCACAGGAATGTTCCTTTGGTGGTCCTTTACCAAAATTGCTCAAATGGTTCCGGTCCATTGCACAATATGGCCGCCAGAGCTAAAAATAGCAAAATCTTTAAACGACATCTCCTCTGAAACGGTTCGGCAGATTTTGATGAAACTTGACAGTAATGTTCCTTGGGTGGTCCTTTATTAAAATTGCTCAAATGGTTCTGGTCCATTGCACAATATGGCCGCCACAGCTAAAAATAGCAAAATCTTTAAACGACATCTCCTCTGAAACGGATAGGCAGATTTTGATGAAACTTGACAGAATTGTTCCTTGGGTGGTCCTTAACCAAAATTGCTCAAATGGTTCCGGTCCGCTGCACAACATGGCTGCCAGGGCAAAAAAATAGAAAAACCTTTAAAGAACATCTTCTCAGAAACCGATGATCAGATTTTGATGAAACTTAACAGAAATGTTCCTTGGATGGTCCTTTATCAAATTTGCTTCAATGGTTTCGGTCCACTGCACAAGATGGCCCCCAGAGGTAAAAATAGAAAAACCTTTAAACGACTTCTCCTCAGAAACCGATGATCGTATTGCAATGAAACTTGACAGAAATGTTACTTGGGTAGTCCTTAACCAAAATAGCCCAAACAGTTCTGGTCTGCTGCACAACATGGGCACCAGAGCTAAGAATAGAAAAAAACGTTAAACTACATCTTCTCAGAAACCGATTATCAGATTTTGATGAAACTTTACATAAATGTTCATCGGGATGCCCTTTAACCAAAATTGCCCAAATGGTTCCGGTCCGCTGCACAAGATGGCTGCGAGAGTTAAAAATAGAAAAACCTTTAAGGACTTCTCGTCCGCAGTCTTCACGAAAAACATTTTAACCTACTAGCCAGTTGGACTAGCATAATGGCATATTTTACTAGTCCGAATGACAATCTAGTAGTCCGACTATTTTGCCACATTATAAAACTGTATGCTTGAGGTAAATACCTATTTCAATTGAGCAGCTTGCAGTTTGAGTAAACATTTCTTTATTATGATGCTCATGCAGTGATAGGGAGTGACATCCTTCTGTTGGGAATAGTGCTCCTTGTTTTTCAGAACCTATGGGTACTATGTAAAAACAAAAGGCATCTTGCTTGAATAGACTGTAATAATATCAACATGGTTAGAAAAGAAATGCCATGCTTTAATAGCTTTGATTACATTTTACTACTGAATTACCTCCCTTTAATAGAAAAAAAAATAATGTCTTAATTTTTCACGTATAGCATCTTTAAATAATTTTTAAACAATAATAATTTATGAGTAAACATATAAGCATAAAGTTCTCACAAAAAGATCAATTTAAAAACCTTACATTTATACATAGGAAAGTATATATAGACTGAACATTAATTTTCGTTTAAGTGACATTCTGAAAGTTTATGAAACAGCTATTTTTAGTAACTTAAATGGCCGAAAAGTGTAAGTGAAACACCAAGTCGATTCTATCTCGTCAGTTCTTGTTCAGGTTAGATATTTGCTTCATAATCTATTCAGATTAAATGTTAACCGATGATCAGATTTTGATGAAACTTGACAGAAATGTTCCTTGGGTGGTCATTAACCAAAATTTGTTAAATGGTTCCAGTCCACTGCACACCATGGCTGCCAGAGCTAAAAAATAAAAAAAACTTTATACGACTTGTCGTCGAAACCGATGACCTTTTTTCGATAAAACTTGACAGAAATGTTTGTTTGGTGCTCCTTTACTCAAATTGCCCAAATCATTTCGGTCCACTGCACAACATGGCAGCCAGAGCTATTAAAGTAAAAAAAATAATTAAATAACTTCTCCTCAAAAATTGATGATTGTATTTCTATGAAACTTGACGAAAATGTTCGTTAGGTGGTCTTTGCTTGAACCTTTTGGCCAGTGGAGCACAGGCACTGATGTGCCTCTTGTTCATATTTACGTTTAGAAATTGATGTTTTATGCTGAAAAAACTCTAATAGCATTAGTAACACTTTCAGCCACAAAACTTCAATTTTTGAGTGTAAATATTAAAAACTACCATCTGATATTTTGTCACTAATCTTATATCACTGGTTGTCAGATATTTACGCAAAAATTGATTTTTTCCGAGACAAAAAATAAAGAAGTTGTCAAAACGGTCAATCTGTGAGAGTGCAGCTTTAAATGGTTACGAATTGTTTGTAATTTCAGTTTCTCATTGTCATCTTTTTCTGATGTAAGTTTTCGACTTCTCTTTTCATATGGCGTTTTATTTTTATCAAATTTTCCAGATTCGTCCAACCAGGCCCATCTGTCAAGCCTACACAAGGAATATGAAGCTGTATGCCAAAACTGCCTAGAGGAAATTGAAAACATCAAGGTCAGTTCATTATATTTAAAGACAAAGATCCCTTAGGCGCCTTCAAATTAATTGCTTGATTTTCATCTCCCGCCCGCCCCCTCTTTTTTCTGCCGCCCCTAAATAAAATTGTTGAACTGGGGTCTGTATTTGCATATCGGTCCAGTGCTCTCCGGGAATTGTGCAGATTGAGCTGAGGGTAATAACTGACAGTTCATGATTTTATGTTCGGTTGTAATTTACCATATAAGATCATTTTTTGGAAAGCAAATGTCATGGTGGCAGTTACTAGAGAGTTGATTTGCACTGCAGACCGGCAACACATATGATTTGTGGGATTCTAGTTTCTTTGAAAGAAATGATACTTGCAATGAATGACAAGGCCTAGAAAAAATACATTTGGTTTGGGTTCCCAACCCTATCTATGAAATAGGCACCGACCCTACCATTTTTAAAGTCAATCGGTAAAAGTATAAAATCTTTTTAAAGTGTGTTTTAATATGATGTCTTCAACCATTAATACTTGATACAGAAGATATTTTTTGATGACAATAACATTCTCACATAAAGTGTAATGAAAAATAAAATAAAAAAGCCTACCTACCCTACCTGTTTTAAAAAGGATGTAACCCTAACCAAACCTTTTTTTGGCCATTTAAGAAGTTTCAAACAGAATTCCTAGATTTGTTAAGTATTTATTTCTGGAAACTTTACAAATTTGAAATAAAGGTTTTAAATTTCATTAAATCTCGGTAAATTATTTTCATTTTATATTGTATATTTTCAGCTTGAGCTAGTGGACACTGGTGTATGTAACGATAGTCGTGCAAAGACAGTTGTTGAACAGTTTATGATCCCACTAGTTGGAGACAGACAGAGGATCTATGAGCAGAATTTGGAAACCATGGAGGTTTGTGAGCTAAACAAATATTCCGCAATTGGCTTCAAATAAGGTTTTTTCACAATGAAATGCATTTGTTTTAATATAGAGATTGGCAGCATCCTTAATACAAATTATGGCCCCTGATAAACTACAAAACTAAACAATGGGGGAGACAAGTGCTTTTTCAAAAAAGTAATCTTGAGTTTAATACTTCACACAATTATTGATGTCCATCCTACAATTAGGTTACATAATACCATTTCATCCTAAATACAAATTATGGCCCCTGATTGACTTAGGAACTTGGGTTAAACTTTTAGAGCAAACGGTGTCCCAGCTTAAGTTTAAGGGCAAGTTGGGATTTTCACTAATAATTTCTTTACCCTTCTTTCAATTGACTTCATTCTTTATACAATTGTTGATAGCCGTCATACAATTATGTTACATAACTCCATGTTCTCCTTAATGGGAATTATGGCCTTTAATGAACATAAAAAGTTTGGTTAAAGTTTTAGGGCAACTTTAAGGGGACTTTACTCAGATCTCAAATTGCATTCATTATTATGGACTTCATACTAAGTCCATATTAATCAAAATACAAATTATGGCCCTTGATTGCCTTTTTTTACTTTTCATTGACTTTTTTTATTGTTTTTAACAAGCACATATTAAAATTTACACCATTAATGCATTTATTTCTAAGTCAAAGCAGAGAATAGTCGAGTGTGCTGTGCTAAAACAGCTCTTGTTAGTGTTTGTCATAACTTGTGAGTAGTTTAAGGTATTTACATGAAACTTGGTACAGATGTTATGATAATTGCATTTATGTATGTGTAAAATGCTATACTTCTGACTGGAATATTTGTTGAGCAAGAAAATATCATTACACAATTTCTAAAGAACAATAATCATAAATCAAATATTATTGGGTCGTTATTGGGTCATCACTAATTGATTATGATTTCCAACAAAGATTTTAACATTTCGGTTCATGAGGCCTTTTAAAGCTTTAATTGATAAAAGATGTGTTCAAACACATGTTTTCTTATTTATTGACAACCCTTGTAACAATTTTTGTCTTTATTACTTTATTGACAACCCTTTTAACTATTTTTGTCTTTATTACTTTAATGACAACCATTCTAACCAATTTTGTTTTTATTAATTTATTGACAACCCTTTTTATCATTTTTAGCTCTACTGGCCAAAGGCCAGAAGAGCTTATGCGCTGGTAATGTGTACGTAGTATGTGCATCCGTGCGTTCGTGCGTCTGTAAACAATTGCTTGTGAACACAATACAGTCTTCAGTTTTTATTGTATCTCGATGAAACTTGTACAGTATATAGATATCCATTAGAGCTCGGTTCCTTTTGAAAACCAGCCAGATCCGTCCATAAATGCCTAGATTATGGGCCATGAAAGTTTTAAAGAAATGCTTTCTATTTTTAGCCAGGTCTGCATGAGCGAATTCTATTTTTAGCCAAGTTTATATGTACATGTAAATTCAAGTCTAGAGTTAAGGGAGACAATTTGCAAGTCTAGGATTTTGAGAGACAATTTGCTTTTTGCTTCTGCAGTTGATTTTGTGAATTACTCTGCCTTGTTCTTGTTGAAAGCCCAAAGGCCATTTTTTAGCTTTAAGTTCTGTAGTTTGCACATTCATCTTAACAAAATTGGTTGTGAATGTTTAAGTTATGCACCTGGTGTCATTACTGGCCACACCCAGGGTTCACAGGTTTGGTAAACATAAATCTGGAAAGGTTTGAAAATCTTTTTGTGTGTTCGTGCATCCATCTCAGCACAATTGATTGTGAATGTTTGTTCAAATTTATCAATGTTGTCCTAGGATGCCCCTGACTTTGACCTTTTGACCAACTTTTTTTAACTTTTAAAACTACAGAAATTTTTACTATGAGTACAGTTTTGAAAGCATTTTTTTTTTGTCAGATGACTTTTACTTGGCACATATTAAAATAGTTCATGCGACTAATCTGCTTACAATACTTTCTGGGCTCAGATGTTGAACGTGCTACGTTTTCAGGTAACCCAAACACAAAACATAAAGTATATGTCTGTTGCCTTTTACCCATACATACATGCTCTGGATTGATATGACCACAAAAGCCATGCCAGTAGAGCATAGGCCCTTTTTGTCTTTATTATTTTTTTGACAACCCTTCTAACAATGTTTGTCTTTATTACTTTATTGAGAACCCTTATGACCATTTTTGTCTTTATTACTTTATTGACAACCTTTATGACCATTTTTGTCTTTATTACTTTATTGAGAACCCTTTTAACCATTTTTGTCTTTCTTACTTTATTGACAACCCTTTTCACCATTTTTGTCTTAATTACTTTATTGACAACCCTTATGACCATTTTTGTCTTATTACTTTATTGACAACCCTTTTAACCATTTTTGTCTCCCTTACTTTATTGACAACCCTTATGACCATTTTTGTCTTTATTACTTTATTGACAACCCTTATGACCATTTTTGTCTTTATTACTTTATTGACAACCCTTATGACCATTTTTGTCTTTATTACTTTATTGACAACCCTTCTGACCATTTTTGTCTTTATTACTTTATTAACAACCCTTCTGACCATTTTTGTCTTTATTACTTTATTGACAACCCTTTTAAGCTTTTTTGTCTTTCAGAAATCTCTGGAAGAACAGAACAAACAGACAACAGAAGACCTGAAGTCCTTGTTTAAGTTTGCCCAGGGTGCTGCGCATGTGTGGGATGTTCATGAAATAGGGCTTGCAAGACAAGAGAGGGCCCTTCAAGAAAAACTGGAGCAGTGTAGGCAACAACATGACAATCAAAATCAGGTGGGTGGGGAAAATATTTTTAACATATATTTTATGTTATAATTTTAAAAGGAAATTGATAGGTTAATGAATGGCAATGTGGTATGTTCAGAAAAAAGGTCTTAAGAAACAAGAGAGAGCCCTTAGGTGGGTGGGGTAATATTTTCAAGATATATTTTAGGAATCATATACGAGAAAATTAATAGGTAAATAAATGGTAGTGTGGGATGTTAAACAAATTATGCTTGTGAGACAAAAGATGGCCCTTCAAGGAAAACTGGAACAGTGCAGACAGGGACATGATAATCAAAATCATGTGGGTGGGGAAAGGTTATATCCTGCACTCTTTTGAGGTCAATATCTTTAGGTGGTAATTGGTAAATAAATGAAAGATAGTGATGAGAGAGATTGAGTATCATAAAACTGGGTTGGCAATACAGAAAAGTGTTGGGAAAATGTTCTTGTCAGTTTAAATAATGTTTAGAGGGCTTGTTTTTGTTAAGATACAGAGAAAGAGAAGAGATCGCAGAAAGTCAGAAAAAAGCCCTTTATATGTTGTATAATTATCATGATATTTTGTGGTTAGCAGCTGTTTTGTATGACAAGGAAGCTTATCTTGATATTATCAATGAATGTATGACACAAGATGACACAGACAAGGCTGAGAAAATACTTAAATATGCAGGACAATTTCCACAGTATTTTGTCATTAGCTCTACAAATATAAAATTGCTCTCTTGTAGAAGAGGAAGCTCATTTTGATATTTTATGGATCCTATGAGACTAGATGCCTCATAGAAACAGTCCAGATGCCACAGAGGAAAGAGTCTGGAAAAATACCTTAATATATTGCATTATTTTCATATAGTTTTGTCATTAGCTCTACAAATATAAAATTGCTGTCTTGACAGATGAAGAAGCACAGTTTGACATCATCATGGACTGTATGAGGCAAGATGCCACAGGGAAAGTCAAATATCTTAAAAATGCTGGACAATTTTCACACTATTTTTTCTTTAGCTCTACAAATATAAATTGCGTTCTTGTAGGATAAGGAAGCGCATCTTGATATCATCATGGACCGTATGAGACAGGATGCCACAGAGAAAGCCCTGAAAGACAGCCTGGCAAAGGCCCTTGATATGCTGGACAAAATCAGACATGCGTAAGTACAAGATATAAAAATGTACCATAAATTACCAATTGATCAAAATGTTTTTTGATTCTCAGTAGGTTAGTGAATCTTAATAAATGACAGAGAAATGAATAGCTCTATGGATTTGAGTATCCAGGCTTAAATGCATGCGTTACATATTGAAAATAGAACCTATAACAAAAAATGGGGGGGGGAGAGTGAAAATTTTGATGCATACATTATAAGAATGTGTGATTCTGAAATATAGATATATTATTTATCTGAAATATTGATATATTATTTGGGTGTTTCTGAAATATGGATTTAATATTTGAATGTATTTTTGCTGAAATATGGATATAATATTTGTCTGAAATATTGATGTATTATTTGTGTGTTTCTTAAATATGGATATAATTTGAATGTGTGTTTCTGATTTTTTTTATATTATTTTCATGTTTCAGAAATATGGATATATTCTTTGTCTGAAATATAGATATTTTCTTTGTATGAAATATGGATATATTCTGTCTGAAATATTGATATATTAGTTATGTGTTTCTTAAATATGGATATATTTTGAATGTGTGTTTCTGAAATATGGATATATCATTTGTCTGAAATATGGATTATATTATTTTCATGTTTCAGAAATATGGATATATTCTTTGTCTGAATTATGGATATATTCTTTTCAAGTTACTGAAATATGGATATATTATTTTTTGTCTGAAATATGGATATATTGTATGTTTCTGAAATATGGATATATTATTTTTGTGTTTCTGGAATATGGATATATTGTATGTTTCTGAAATATGGATATATTATTTTTGTGTTTCTGGAATATGGATATATTATTTTTTGTCTGAAATATGGATATATTATTTTTGTGTTTCTGGAATATGGATATATTGTATGTTTCTGAAATATGGATATATTATTTTTGTGTTTCTGGAATATGGATATATTGTATGTTTCTGAAATATGGATATATTATTTTTGTGTTTCTGGAATATGGATATATTATTTTTGTGTTTCTGGAATATGGATATATTGTTTGTATGTTTCGGAAATATGGATATATTATTTGTGTGTTTCTGGAATAGGATACATTGTATGTTTCTGAAATATGGATATATTGTTTGTGTATTTCTGAAATATGGATATATAATTTGTGTGTTTCTAGGTATGAGGTGTTCCACAAAGACCAGACTGTCATTGTGAAGAAATACCCAGAAATGGTGAAATCCGAACTCAACAATTATGACGAGGCATTGTGCAAACTGTTTGCAGTTGACAGGAACAATCCGGTATGTATTCATTTAGGAATTTATTTATGACTTCCAGATAATGTTTTCAATGGTGGCAATACTTTGTCAAACATAACTGATAAATAATTTGTCTATATATTGATGCAGTTGAAACATTTCAATATGTTTGTTTTATTCACATTATTTCAAGCTTTTGTCTACAATTGTAAGTTGATAACAAATACTTTTATGCTTAAAAGGTTTGATGTTTTTTTAATAACTCATTTAGTGAATGATTTTTTACTGAAAAGATGGTTTAGTTACAACCATTGCGCAGCTGGTCACATTAAAATGAATAATGAAACACTGTTTAACTGATATTGTATCTTCAAATAAGGTAAACTGATAAATGTAGAAAAAAGCTTTTTAGAAATTTATGAATTTTAAACATTTATTGTTTACAAACATTTTACTGCTGCAAATGTAGTTGGAAGTTCAAAGGGAGGAAACTCAGGAAAGTATTGAACAGGAAGATTCCATTGAGGAAGAAGGGGTAAGACAGCATTCTTGTGCAGTCATGCATGCTGCCACCCATTTGTAATAATGTAGTGAACCATTTTACCATTAAAGCTGAGAGCAAAATTACTGCTGAAATTTCTTTTTACATTTGATAATGAAATTAAATTTGAGGCCTAGCAGTCTTGAATTGTGAAAGTAGATTTGCTCTCAGCTATACATATATTAACAGTATATCCATTAAAATAGCTTTGGCTCCCTATAACCGAGTTATTTAAATGCTCTAATTGTTCATTCAATTTTGATTTTAGTCAAGCTAGTTAAATAATATAAATAAAAGTTTAACAAGCTGCATTACTGTGATTCAATAGTCTGTGCTAATGCGCTCACATTTGCATGCCAATAAGCAGACAATAGCAATGCAGAATAAGCAGACAATAGCAGTGCAGAATAAGCAGACAATAGCAATGCAGAATAAGCAGACAATAGCAATGCAGTTTCAGCAGACAATGGCAGTGCAGAATAAGCAGACAATAGCAATGCAGAATAAGCAGACAATAGCAGTGCAGGATAAGCAATCCAACAACGACTAAATGATAATGCAGCTTGTTAACAAAGGCAATTGAGCAATCCAGCAATGTCAAAGCAGCAAAATGATAATTAAGCAATACAGCAATTACAACTGAGGGCAATCCAGTAATGACAAAGCAGCCAACTGACAATTGCAGTTCACAATACAGATATCAGACATTGGTAGTTGAGCAATTGAGCATTGACAAAGCAGTCAACTGGCAATGATGACTGAGCAATCTGTCAATGGTAAAGCAGCTAAATTGCAATTGCAACTGAGCAATCCAGCAAAAACAAAGTAGCCAACTGATAATTGAGTTATCTTCTGAGGCCAGATCAGCCAACAGACAGTAGTTATCAAGTTATCCAGCACTGATAACTGACAATGGCAATATGGGCACTCCAGCAATGATAATGAAGCCAACTGGCAATGGCAATGACAATTTTGGCAACCTAGCAATGACCATGCAGCTAACAGGCAATAGCAATTTGGGCAATCCAGCAATGATGATGCAGGCAACTTGCAATGGCAATTTATGCAATCCAGCAATGATGATGCAGCCAACTGGCAATGGCAATTTAGGCAATCCAGCAATGATGATGCAGGCAACTTGCAATGGGAATTTAGGCAATCCAGCATAATGATGCATCTATCAGGCAATAGCAATTTCGGCAATCCAGCAACGTTGATGCAACCACCAGGCAATGGCAATTTTGGCATACCAGCAATGATAATGCAGCCACCAGGCAATGGCAATTTTGGCAATCCAGCAATGATGATGCAGGATATGGCCATTTTTGGCAATCTCGCAATAGCAATGCAGCTAGCTGATAATGGCATTTTAACAGTTTAACAATAGCTAAACAGCTGGTTTGCAATGATATTAAGCAATTAGTTATAGGAAAGTATTATTTGCTTAAAATAGGTAACTGACTTGACAATGACAGTATTTACAAGCTATCTTTCAGCTTTAATTTTCATTTGAGAAACTGTTCAGGTTTTACATCTCTTAACAGGGGCTTATCCAGGATTTGATGTTAGAGAGGGCATATGTTAGGGGCATTATCTTTTGACTTGCACCCATTCCTCAGAACCGAAATTATTTTGGTTTAAAATGTTGGGGGTTTGGGTTGCACTTTTGAAAATTTTAACAATTTCAAGTCTGAAATGGTGCATTTTGGGCATATTTTATTCCTTTTTTATTTTTATTGAAATACAAAGTTAACTAGGAAAATTTAATTGAAGGGGGGTGGGGGGCAATTTTAGGGGTGCTGGTACACCCCCCTGGATCCACTTATGTTTTAATAAGAAAAATGGGAGTATTTGTGTATTCAACTGTTATTTTTAACCATTTAATGTAGTTGGTGAAGCAATAGTTCAATAACTTCTGAATTAAGTGTTCATGCAACACTAAACTTGCATGAAATCACGCTTTCTTAACAAATTTGAGCAAATAATGAAAGCTGATATTTGCAATAAATCTGTAGTGTATGAATTTTTTTTATAAGAAATACATGTTATGAATATGGATATGATAGGATAGTAAAATCCAGATTGCATAGTTATGAAATAATTTACTCTAAAGATTGACTCATTTTTATGTGTACATTTTATATGTATAATTTTGTATTCTACATTTATTTATTTTTAGAATCAGCCCTTAGAACATATATTTTACTCTTTTTTTCGGTATGGGGTATGCATTTTATAGCTGGTTTTTAATTTTCTGTATTACATATAAATGTAGTGTTTTTTTTCTATGGACACAGTCTGTTTTGTTAATACACTATTGTATTGTTTTTGGATATCACATGAGTTTAAAGCTAGTTATCTTTTGGCCAGTTTATACATTTAAAGGATTCGATTGGTCGATGGTAATTGTTGGATAGATATTGTCCAATCAAAAAACAGTTTGGCCAACTTTGATTTAACCATTGTAATGCAATTAGCTTCTGTTGATAAAAGTTTTTTTTTAATTTGCAAGTAAAACTTTCAATAATGTTTGAAAAAATTCATGGTCTTACTTTATTTTGTCTTATGTTCCTAGAAAATATGGCCATATTATGTATTACTTTTACCAGTTATAGACGAGGATGAGTTTTCATCTGAAATTTTTCTGATAATATTTCTTTTCTGTAGAACATTTTTTGTATGGAGTATTACATTTTCATTGTTTTGAATTTTTTATTTCTAAACTTTCAGAAGGACAGCAAAAAGAGGAAAACTCCTGCGCCAAAACTGCTTCCGTTTCAAAGAAAAGACCCGGTAAGTTATTAGTTTGTCTGTTTTAATGCCCCCAAGGAAGGCATATACATGGATTAATCGCACCATCCGTCCGTCTGTCTGTGTTTCCATCCTATGCTGTAACTTACTCATACTTTATTTTATCTAAATTTTGATCAAACTTCACAGAAATGTTCAACAGCATGGGAAAGTGTGTTATGCATAGCATAAATGTTTTTTCCTCAAAGGTCAAGGTCACACTCAGAGGTCACCTGGCTATCACTCTGACAAGGCCAAATTGGTAGTATTGTCACATTCTTGTTAAAGCTCTTGTTTGATGAAAATTAGTCAAGATATTGTGATTCTGTAGGCATCATGGACAAGTTGTTGTTCAAAACCGTTTAACTTGGCCATTATGATAATGGCCATACATGCCATATTTCTGAGAGGCTTCCCAGGGGATTTTGGTCTGAATTGCAGGGAATTTTGATATTACACCAGGGGATTTTTACGCGACGAAAATTTGTGCAATATCTGCATTTATAATATAAGAATAAATACAGAAATACATTCAAATTACAATAATTTTTGGACTTAGTCATCATGGTCCTTCATGGATTTCACACTCATAATATTATTGATGCTTTCCAATGGCTTAAGCAAGTTTTGAAAAAAAAAAAAAAAAAAAATTTTTTTTAATTCCAGGGGATATGGATCCCCCGGCGGGGGACCAGGGGATGGCTAGAAATTCCGGGGGATTTTTCCCCCTGCCGGGATAATTTATAATCAATTTATCTCAAAACAATTCTATACTAAAACGAAACTTGGTACTCATGTCGCCATTGACAATATGTTCCTATGAAACAAGGCAAATAACTCTGGTTTATGAGTAATATTTAGTTATGCCCCTTGTGTGCCCATTTTTTTGTGATTCAAAAACTTCTTCAATACAAATATGAAATACAAACTGCAAAGGGATATGATATATAATAAATATATGTCTAGGGATTTTTTTCTCCTGAATAGAAGATGTAGGATGCAATGTAAGATTACAGATTTTGTTTTTTATTCCGTTTAAGATTTGTATACAAAAATAATTGCATCATAAGATATAGTATTTATTCAAAACATTGTCATGGTTTTGTGCTGATTTATATATTCAAATTCAAAATGTTATTAATAGTATTATGGTAGTATACAAACGACTGTAAGTAATGAAGTATGCTTAGAATTAAATCCCCTTGAATAATCGAACTGAAATTACCTTTTCAATGAATTGAAATCTTACACCAGGAATGTATAAAAGGAATGCAGTTTGAGTACAATTTCATGCTCGAATAAGATTATCATTATTAAAGGTGCTTGACACCAGATGATAAAATTGCAAGAATAAAAGAATCATTGTGTACAAAGCATTGAATCTTATTTACTGAAGTATCACATTGCTTACAACACATGTGTCCTTCAAACTTTTTGCACATTTTTCCAATTAGAAATTAACCGAGGTTGTCTACCACATAAATCCCAGTAAGTTTAAAAATAGTGTATATATTTATCTGTACTCAGATATGATTTAAACTTGGAAACCATTATTGGTTATTTGAAATGGGAAAATACAGATGAGACAGCAACAATGACTGTTGCGTTTATTATTTTAATCATGTAAAGTGATGTATTATCGGCCTCCTTCTAGCTCGCATTGACAATTCTAGGTTTTTTTTTAGGAAATACTGTAATTGCCCATTTTTGCACCATCTGGTGTCTAGTGCCCCTTTAAAAGACCAATAACAAGTTAACATATTGCATTTCAATCAAACATGCACATCTTTGATCAAAGATTTATGCATGTGTTTTCTTAACCACATGTGCATAATTTGTTGTTATTATTCACAATTACGTAAATTTCCTGATTTATTAGAAAATAACAACATTTTTTACATTAAATTATTAATGAAAACTATGATGAAATTGGTAAGATTAAAAAAAAAAAAAATCATATCTTTAATATATAAAGGCTTGTGAAACAAATTGTGACAATATATTTTTAATGTTTCTTTGTATATATGTAAACAAGGTAAGTGAATAATTGTTCCAAAGCAATTTTTGTTGCCCACAAAGTCTTAAAACAAGCGACTCATTGATATTACTTTAAAAACATACATGTACATATCTTTATACAAGTACATTTGAAGTTCATAAGTCATATTTATCATACACAAAAAGTTTCTCTATATTACATCTTGGTAAAATCTCTTATATCGTCAAATCATGGTGCCCGGATTTTTTCCTCGTTGGAGAGCTCTCTCCATTACCCATATGATTATTTTCACCAACGAACAACGGGTTCATAACTTGCGTGTCAGTTTTTCGAAATTCGGGAGATTCTACGATCCATTTGTCCTTAAGTTCTTGTTGTTCCTTCATTGAATCTTGGGTAACATCCTGTCGACCTCTTGTCCAATGAATATTCACGTCTTTTTCATAATCCGCTGGAATTTCTAACCCCTTAGGATTTGAGCCGATAATTATCGGAACTTCTATTTTTAACTCTTTTCCGCCCATTAATTCAACCCGGAATTGAAAAACGTACGATAAATCGATAATATCACAACACGCCAAAGCAGATTCCGGAATGTACGGGGGACACCGATTCTCACATGTTGCCATCTACGATCTTCGCCCTCCTCAAGCTCAAAATCGTCTCGACGTTTGTTAACGATTTGCTTAAATAACTGTCTTTGTTTCTGCGCGAGGTACGAACTGTTCATTATCAGCGACCCCTGAATGGCAGTCACTCTCAGCGGGCTTCGATTCTTAACCTCCGCTTGCAAACATATATCCTCGCCGGGTACGTATCCCATTTTGCTCAACTGCATGTTGATCGTGAGTTTGCCCCATGAACACATAGCGAAAAAAGTCTTTGATTCCTCGAAAGATTGAGGTTGGCTCATGTCGTCTGGAAGAATGAACTTCCTGGCAACAAGGAATGGCTCGGTTGCTATAGAAGGTTGGCTGTTGCGTTCCCCTTGAACAATTGCTTTAAGAATGTATGTGACACTTCCGAATTTCCCGATAAATGACGAGGGTATGTTATCGGGGAGTTGGTACTCAAAGGGAAGGCGATGATACCCAGTATCCAGATAGGAGACATCTTTTGAGGTGTACACAGTCTAAAAAAGTTAAAGACACATTATAGGTTAACGATGTGTAACTCCTTAAAGCTGCACTCTTACCACAAAACATCAATTTTCGACTGTAAATATGAAAAACTGCGATCTGATTTTTTGTCAGCAGTCTTATCATTGGGTTCCAGACATTCACGAAAAAAATTCTCTCATTCCAAGAAATTGTCAAAACAGTCAATCTGTCAGAGTGCATCTTCAACAAACCATTCAGATTTTAAGCTAGGCAAATCCCATGGTATTTGTTACATCTATCTAGACCACAGTTACTAGAGGAACCTAGTTCTCTCTGTTCATTGAACATTGATCTATTAGAAATACTCTGAAATTATCTTAAACTGAAAAAATATTTTTTACCTGTGATGCATCAATGTAGTTTTCATTCGACACTTGAGTACCATTATAAATGTCATCCCATGAACACACGCCTTCACCTTTGATGGTCAGTAAGATGGACTGTATCAGTGTGTTCCGCACTAAATGGATCACTGAAGGATAAAAGAAGTGAACATTTGTATATGTAGCTTGAGAAAATATGACACCGATGCAAGTTTTTGTCATTGGTTTATCCCAAATTGTCATCTGATCGGGTTTAGGCCAAATTGTAGTCTGATCTGGTTTAGGCCAAATTGTAGTCTGTTCTGGTTCAGCCCAAATTGTAGTCTGATTTGGTTTAGCCCAAATAGTAGTCTGATCTGGTTCAGCACAAATTGTAGTCTGATTTGGTTTAGCCCAAATAGTAGTCTGATCTAGTTTAGGCTAAATGGTAGTCTAATAAGGTTCAGCCCAAATTGTAGTCTGATCTGGTTTAGGCCAAATTGTAGTCTGATCTGGTTAAGCCCAAATTGTAGTCTGATTTGGTTTAGCCCAAATAGTAGTCTGATCTGGTTTAGCCCAAATTGTAGTCTGATCTGGTTTAGCCCAAGTTGTATTTCTAGAGCTTGAAATTCACCTCAACAAACTGTGCCAGTCAAAAAAAAAATAAGTGAAGGACTAAACTACATTGGAAATAGTGTTGCATAATTATTGAAAATTGGTTTAAATTTAGGGCAGGATTAATGTTCGTTAGACCTTGAAACTTGGTCAGTTCTAAAAATATGTAAAAAAAACATGATTTTTTGTTTTACAATCTACCGTACAATTATGTTTATTATACTATCATACCTATTTTCCCGCGTATAATTTCACCTGGCTGATACTGGTACTGTTCATCAATGTCGTGTTCCAATTCAATGTCCACACTTTCAACGCTCGACATTTTTGGTGTGATTACCAGTTTACTGGTCAGAAGTTATATCATAGCTGAAAAAAATAATTCACATATCAAACCTTGAGGAGCATTATACACCAGGCACTAAAATCGTCCAAGTTTACTTTCTATTACAATATACAAGAAAAAAGTAATATAAAAGCCCGGTAATGCACCATTTCGGACTAGAAATTGTTAAAAGATTTCTTTTACCCCTTTGCCAACACTTAAAACCTAATAAATTTGGTTCTGAGGGAGGGGCGCAAGCCAAGTCACAAGGTTAGGCCCCTAGGTAACGCCCCCTCTTAAGTCAAATCCTGGAGCTGCCCCTGCCAGGGGCTTTAAATAAAATAACTTGGTGAAAATTTTCAACTTAGTGTAAAAATACATTTTTTGTAAATCAAATGAAAAAAAACACTTAGAAAGTAAGAATATATTAGCTAGAAAGAGATCCAAATAATTAAGTCATATAAAAAATTGATTAAAAATTTAGTGTACTAAAAACATTTTTTGCTAAAAAATAAAAATAAATCGTTAGGTTTAAAAGTTTCATTAAGCTTTTTGAATATGGTCCTTAAAGGGCAGATTAGTCACACAATTATTTCTGTAAATGTTGATATTTCCCAAACCAATACAAAAATCAATTAAATCAATACCACAAACAAAAATGATAATTTAAGCTTACACATCAATAAGTTGTTAACATGTTACTAGAAGATTTTCTATGGACCTTATTCATCAATGCCCATCAATAATTTATTATTTCTTGTCTGGATTCATCGATGTGAAAGAGAAACATTGATTGAAATAGGAGTCGCAATTAATCACAATGTTTATAGCCGCTGCGGAAAATCCTGGTGTCCTGTCTATGACTGCAATTTAATGCTATTTAATCCTTAAATAATAATCACACTTAAATTAGATTCAAATTTATCGAGACTGAAAATTTAATGTCCTTCATTGTAAATTTAGGTAATGGTCTGACAAAACTGACAGTATTTGTTGTACTCAATCTGAGTTTTCCCTTTTTTTCTCCAGATTTATATATCATCGTTAATCCTATGAACTATCACAATATTTATCCTAAAATATTTAATCCAAGTTTTATTTTTTAAACATATTTTCATCAGTGATTTCACTTCGTCTAACTTGTTATTAAAGATTAAATATTAAAGTTGTATTATAATTCTTTCCTTAAGACATGTGACCATTTGATTTTAACTTTGTCTCATTATTATTGAAGATTTAATATTAAAGTTGTATTCTTACCGTAAGACATGTGATCATTCATAAATAGTCCTGTTGTCAAGCCCAAGGGTGTATTTGAGAATTAATAACTTCTTCATAATAAACCAACGTCTGCACTCAAAACCCACACATATTTTGTTTATTTAACTTAAGTGTAGGTGTTACCTTATATAAACATTAAATAAACATTTAAATGATTCTAAAATTATGCAATATCGTTCTCTATGATGTTAATTAGATTTTTTTAATTCCCTTTTTTTGAATACCGATGTTATAATCCTATTTGCAAACATTATGTATTAATTCATTCAGAATTTTTTTTTAATGATATTTAATGCTTTCATTAAACTTTATTAAAAAAAAAAATTCATATGAACATTTTTTGCACTGATCAAAACATCCCCCATAACAAAGAGAAATCAAAATACAACAAAAGCAATTGCATTATGGGTAATTGACCTATTAACGCCTGAAAGCTCATTAATGCCAGTCCTGTCCATTGATAGCCCATAAACCAAGGTTATGTTGAACTATAAGATATAATTTTACAATGACTAAGGTAGAATGAGTGATAATAAAAGATATTTATATGCATATATAAGTGTTTGTAATTGATTATTGGGCCTCACGAAAAAAAAAGATTGTTTATGGTAACCTGAGCACAACCTTCCAAAAGCTGTTGGCTCTACTTTCATTTCTGTTTTAAAAAAAAAATAAAAAAATGTCAAGCCTGACCGGGATTTGAACTGGGGACAACCACTTCTCCCAAAAAGTGACTCAAATTGAACCACAACATACTCCTCATCATCCTCAAGCTTTGCAGAGCATTTCATGTTTATTTGCTACTTATAAGGCTTCTGAAGAAATCTGCTAGCTGTCATGGTTTGCTGACCTTGACATAAAATATATTCCACGCTCTCCCTCATAAAAAAAAATAAATAAATAAATAAAAAATAATATAATCCTTACCTACCCTTTTTAGAAATTTTGGGAATGTTTCCATAAACTAACATTTATTTTGTTTGGCCTTCTTGGTGTGTGTCAAGTGTTAATGTCTATTGACTGTATTTTTTATTGTTTTACTGTTATGATTTGTTTTTGTTGTTTTTGTACGGAGTAATTTATCATCAAGGTTAATTATGCTTGCTATGTTAATATGATAATGAAGAATACATACAGGGCCTATATTTTACCCTTCTTTGCAGTAGCTTATACCTCGCTACTTGGGGGCCAGACCCTATGAAAAACTCACAATTCATTAAATTATGTTTCTGAGTGATATTCTTACTGCTTATTAATATTTAACTCCATTTGTTCCCAAATTGTTTCAAAAGGAATTTTGATTATTTTTCCCAAAATGAAAAACACATGCTTTTTCCTCACAAAAAAGGCTAGGGTGTCTTCCGAATAACTGGTAAAAAGGCTCTGACAGAGTTATGATTTAGTAGGCAAATGATAATAATTCTGTTTTAAAAATAATGAGAAAAATAAATATTAACCAAAATTCCATTATGAACTTTTAGCTGAGAGGCAAATACATTGAAAAATATGTTTAAAAGTTCAAGGACACTAGTAAAATGGTCTCTCAAGGTCATATAACTAAACATTTAACACTGAGGTTTAAGGTCATATTTAATTTCAAATCCTTGTAAGTTTAAATAAGTTGCTTAAAGTCATAGATATAAAACAAGAATAAATGAAACAAGAAATGTTGAAGTGAAAATATGAAATCCACATATTTATTGGTAAATTTGGCAGGTAAAACTAAAAGGTCAAGGTCATTGCTGGTAAAAAAATCCAGATTGCAACAACAATTTTCATTGATTTTAGTTATATTACTACTGCCTATTAAAACATAAGTATAACCTTGAACTTCTTTATCTTACAATGATAACCTTGAACTTCTTTATCTTACAATGATAACCTTGAACTTCTTTATCTTACAATAATAACCTTGAACTTCTTTATCTTACAATGATAACCTTGAACTTCTTTATCTTACAATAATAACCTTGAACTTCTTTATCTTACAATGATTGTTAAACATTAGTTAAAACAACATATCAATCACTCTCGTTGACACGATGTAACGCAGGAGTTTTAAGGTCTTGTGTTGTGGGGAAACCAGAGTACCCAGAGGAAAATACAAAACGATAAATTTGTAAAAACAGGATACAACAACAAAACGCAAATAACATAATACAGATGTTGAAAGAAAACATTGTTTTACCCTAAGGGTTGATTATCAGCAGATAAACAATTTGTGTTTTTTTTCTTAATTGCAAACATTAGATTGTTTCAATTAAGGTGTCTTACTTGAATAAATTTGCTTTTAAAGTAGACTGATGCATATCATGAACCAGGATTTTTGCTTCTCTATGTCTGCTCAAGGTTGCACTCTCACAGATTAACCGTTTTGACATTTTTTTTTATGTTTTAGAGTATTTTTTTTGTGTAAATGTCTAAAAACCAGTGATATATAAGAAGGCTTACTAAAGATTAGGTTGCAGTTTTTGCATATTGATGGTTGAAAATTGGTATTATATGACTTTAAGCTTTAAGAAAATTGAAGTCTTTGGTCGTTTTTCAAACAAATGAGATCTGTTGTATTTCGAGTCATCTTAAATGACTGAATTGAAGGCATTGATGCAAAAATCTGCTGCAATCTGATCTTTTAACAGCACTCTTATATTACCAGTTTTCAGACATTAACTCAAAAATTTAACGTAAACATCTGTGAGAGTGCAGCTTTAAGAACATGCCACTTCACAGGAATCCAAATACGTTTGTACGCCCGGGCATTATCTTAAGATGAATCAAGTATACTTTTATAAGTGACCAAGTGTATGTCTGGTTCTATTTGACAGCGATATGTAAGATTAGAGATTAGACATATTTTGCATAATCTTACATAAGCTTTAAATCCGTATTTAACTAAAGTGTTGAAGATTTGCACCGTGACTTAAAACTTCAATATCTCCTAAGCATGTTTAATTTTTAATATAAATAATAGATATTTTATTTTTTTGCTTGATTTTTTTAAGATCTGGTTTGAGATTTTTTTTTGATTCCCGAAATATCGGGGATTTTTAGTCCCCAGGGCTTCTCTTTTTACTAAACAACCAGAAGAGATATTATCATATATGCAATTTCAGGCTCTTAGAAATAAGCTGTTTAAAAGAAATATTTTAGTCATAACATCAATTATCTTTAATCTGGTTGTCCGGTTAGCGCAGTGGTTAGCGCACTCACTTCTCACCAAGGCGACCCGGGTTCCCGATTCCCGGCCTGGGCGCATGTGAGTTTGGTTAGTGGTCACCAAGCCGGACAAGTGGGTTTTCTCCGGGTACTCCGGTTTCCCCCCACAACAAAAGACCACACTCACACGCAACATCGTGCCAACAAGAGTTATTAATATAAGTTGTTATAGCTTGTTTCACAATCGTTGTAAAATTAAATAAAGTTTAAACTATCTTTAATCTGTATAAACATCACAAATGGCAAAACCTTCATTGTTTTTATTTCCTCAACTAAGTATTCATTTCTAAAACTGCTGAAGTTCGTTTCCCCCCAAATATGAAGTAAAATAACGGTTATATGACACTAATTTTATTCCAATTTACGACTAAAAATCGATTAAGGTTTTTTATTGAAACTGCTCCCATAAGCTTTAAAGAGCTAACTTTAAGCCCATTTGAACCCTGGCTTAAATATCAGGGATCTTTGGTTTCAGCAAGCCCCGCCCCTGAAAATTTTAGCTAATTCGTTAAATGTTTCATTTAAAAGTAAGAAAGAAACTATTCATTCAGACATTTGAGTTGACATTTTCAGATTTAAATCTTTCATTTCAGAAACCATTTATCAATAGCTTGACTCAAGATAATTGTCATGTCCAATAAACCTAGTAGAAATCAGTTTTACAGTCTAAATACCAAAGTTCAATAATTTTGAAAGAAGTCAATTTGACAACTTAAATTACTTTGCAAGCAATGTTTTTAACTTATATAAGTTTGTCAATTATTATAAACCTGTTATCATTTCAAAATATGATAGCTTCATCAGATCATTAAATGCTTGACTTGAATTAAGGCATTTTTTTCTTAAGATGGCTGATGTACAGTTTAAAGTATATTTTGGATGACTGGTGAACGCATTATGTTATCATTAAAAAGGATTGTAAAAAATTATATGTAAAAAACTGTATATATTTTTTAAATTACAAACGTTTTTTTATATTATGGCCTTTCATCGATTGCAAAAAAAGGTAATTTCACGACTAATTTCAGTTAAACAGTTAAAATTAAGATTTTTTTTAACTGCTATAACAAGTAAAGTGACACCGGTACTTATAATCAAAACATACACATGTAAAACAAACATAGATTTGAGTGATCAACCTTTAACTACTTAAATAATGCATTTATGGAATTTATTAATTTCTGATAACAAGATTGTAACTGTGTATAATAGCTGAAAGCTCAGAAATATTAAATGACTGGTGGGTCCTAAAAGATTTACAGTGATCTGCTATTGTCTCATAAGGTAGAAATACCGTGTTTTCTGCACCTTTCTTTCATATTTTACATTGTATCCTTCATAAGAACCATTGTTTTCGATATTTATTCATCCTTTTCTGTACATTAAAACAATTGTATTTATTGTGGTACATCTTATTTGGAAGTATAGAGTGCATCAGTAATTGTTTGTACATTCATTTTATATTTTAGTAATCAATATACTGTTTCAGCAAAATCCATTCAAACGATCCCAAAATCATTAGCATCACAAGCAATGAAAAATTATGAATATGGCCCCAGATACCTTAAGAAGCAGTTATGCATGAAATCGTTTTTAAATTTTTGTAAGCTTCCTTCAAACTTGGTAAGGTGATTCACTTGTGTTTGTCACTTGAATGAACTTAAGCTGTTAAAGATTTATATGAAATTTTTATCATAGTTTAAAATCTATGACAATTCTTTAATAACAGCATTTAAGTCTTAAAAATACTTTATACCATTCATTATTCTTAATTCAGTTGAATATGTTTTGTATGCATTTGTTGGAGTAATTATAAAGATATTTTTATTGCGCCTTAAACTGCTTAAAACGAAATCAATGTATTATGTAATGATTTTTTATTTCTATTAATTTATTACTGTAACATTATTATCAAAACGGAGTTAAATACTTAAATACTTACTTTTTCTTAAACAGAAAACTCAGTTTACAATGGAAGGCGTACGGTCTTCTTTGTAAAACTGTTACGTATTGCTGTCTACAAATATGCAAGAATATATCCAACACAATCTATTTCATTCAAACTTTATCATACTAAATCCATTCTTTGAAATCCATAATACAAAATGTGATAAATTTGTGAGGATACACCCTTTATACACAGCTTGTTATTTTGACAACTTCTGTAGAACAAGCTACCTGTATGAATGTTTAAAAGCTAGCCTTATTGGAAAACTGGTTTTAAATGATCGACCAAGCGTGATTGCCACCGATTATTTAAGAATAAACGTGTACAATGTAAACTTAGCAAGTAGACATGCTTTAAAATTCTGACTCGCCTATGTAAATAATTGCTAGTCTTCTGATCTATGATATTTGAATAAAACTTCATTGAATTTTTCAATGATGTGTTTGTCTCTAAGTTTATGATAAATTTCAACATTTTGAACTATTTAAGTTCGGTGAGGCTATTTATCATAATTTAAGGACTTATTTTGAAGAAAATATTTCTAAATCAATGTGTATTATGATTTTGTAAATCTAATAGTAAATTTTCCCTTAAAAGAGCCAAATTTGGTCAGAAATAAATTATTTTCATATATTTTTTTTAAAGTTATAAAATTTAAAAATCAAAGCACTGCTAGTGAAGGAAGGAGATCTATGTTTTCATTTTAATTTTTTAGTTGTCATAGATACTTGATCATTTTGATATGGAACTCTGCTTTAATACTTCTGAAATCAGAACTGTATATTTCTTTGCTTGACGTTTTTTAAAATTCTCAAAAATAATTATATTTGATTTTTCAAGAATTTAATGCAATATTCTTAAGGACATCACACAAGTTTGTTTGCAACTTTTTTCCTCAAAACAAGCCTTGAATTATCAATATGAACTAATATGAGGCCATTAACACATCAATTTACATGATAAAAGGAATATTTTGTTTTCACCTGTTTAAAATTAGCGTATGATGGTTTCTAAGTTTCAATGCGTGGTACACAACGATATCAAATTTATGTGAGTTTTTTACAATTTTCTTTTTTCTTGCAATGGTATCATCTGGTGTCTAGTCCCTTTAAAGATCGCTGACACAGTATCATACCAGTTGTTAAAGGCCTAGTTTAAGCCTTCTATGTGACCCCTCCCCTCAACTCCCACCCCCACATAATTCTGGGTATTGCACCAGATGGGATAGCTGTCTGTTCTCACTTATCAGATGCATATCTTTTTTTCAAAACACAGCTGATGTATGCTAAAGTGACACTTAAAGTGTCTGCCCTAGTAGCCACTTTGTTTTTTTGAGTTTATTAAGGTCTGACCATACCCATTGGCTGCATAATGACCCTGCAGTGACGTCATCACAACTTAAATTGTGTTTAAATGACATAAGTGACATGAGATGGAAGTGACAGCAATTCGCAGTCAAATTCGGCAATGGAAGACTTGAAGAAACAGACTGAGATACAAGAGAACCGGGTGCGATACCCTAGATCTTTGTGAAGAGAGCCCATGGTTCTTTAAAATGCTCTATATATAGCACCTATACATGGGATACAACTTTCCTGAGTTGTACCAGAAATAATATACCATTTTCCCAGTACTATTCTTTAAATGCCAAGCGCAAGGTACTGGAGAGAAAGCTCTGCCACTAAGCTATCAGAGCAGTCATTCTAATAGCCCCTAT